>NW_020867154.1:0-34218 GCF_003369695.1 Bos indicus x Bos taurus
ACTCCTCCTTTCTGCTGCGTCAAATGGTTTTCCTCTGTGACTCATCATTCCCACCAAAGCACACATGTCATGGTATCTTGTATCTTAGCAAACAAAAAGACTTGGACCAAATACCCCTTTCAACCTTATTCTATTCCTCTGCCTCCTTTAGGACAAACTCCTTGAAGAGTTTGTACCTGGCACCTCCAATTCTTCTCTCCCCATTCTCCTCAGTGGTCACATTTTGCCCCCAGAACTCCACTGAAACTCCCCTTGTCAAGGTCACCCTTAACCTCCCTGGTGCTAAATGCAATGCTCACATCTCTGTCTAGTCTTGTGGCACTATCTGGATGCTTGGCAGTTCCATCCTCCCTGACACGCATTCCTCATCTTGCTTTCAGACCACCACACTCTCCTGGTTTTCCCTTTTCTGTCTGGCTCTCCTCCTCAGCTCCTTTGCTAGTTTATGACTACATTAGAAGGTCTGGATGGTCAGAATTTCCTACTTAATATCCCATTCAGTGGTACTAGGCAAGTCAAGTCAACATATCTGAAATGGAATCCTGATTTTTCCCCATCCGAAAGATGTTCCACCCACCTCATCTTTTATACAGCACATATCTACCTGATAGTAGTGTGGGCTACCATCCTGGTTTGCCTGGAACTATCTGAGTTTTACCATAAAAAATCCCACAACATGGGGATAAAATTTATGCACTATTAAAACAGATATATAAACACTATAACAATAGTATTTAAACTGGTAGCAGATGGGCCAATTTGACCCCTGTTAGCGTATTAAGTGCTACTCCCTTATTGATGCTACCCATGTTCTTCTTTTTGATATTCTTGCAAACACCAATATATACTTAGGGCACGAAGTGTCTGTGGCCCCTCATTATTTACAGCACCCCTGCCTGGGGAACTGTGCACACTTTACCTACAGATGATCAGATGCCCTCCCCCCGCCCCCACCCCAGCTGCTCAGGCAGAAGCCCAGCAGCCCTGGTGCCTGACTCTCCCCCACCCAAAGTTCTGCAGCCCCAACCACTTCAGAACTAAGCTGAATTGAAAAGTTGGGCCATAATCTCAGCACAGTTGTAATGATGACAGATATCAAACTTTCTGAAGAGAAAGACCTGGCATATTATTCAAAGAAAAAGCTTTCTGGGGTCCAGTGGGGTCTCTTCAAGAGGTACAGGAAGTTCTGGAAGGATCTGAAGAGCAGCGAGGGAAGGAGATGGGGACAAACACGTCCTATTCCTGTGGGGAGCTCAGCCCTTAACAACAAAATCGAGCGGCTCAGAGGCAATTATAGAGAACACAGAGACTCCAACCAGAGAAGAGCCTGTGAGGACAGGACCAGGGAAGAACGGGGAGAGCAGAGATGGAGCTGGGCGCAGGCAGAAGGCTGTTTGTGTCCTCAGTGTGAAGGAAGCACCTGACAGTTTGGGGGTCAGTAAGGTCACATTCCTGTAAGGTGCAGACTGGTCAGATGGCACGTGCTGTGACAAGGATCCTGTTTCAGGAATTGCCTGTGAGGCTCCTGGGCATTATTCTGGGGATCTGAGTATCTACTGTCTATGAGCTGTTTCTGTCCTGGTCATCTGATCCTTTCTCAGGTGCTTCATTCTTCCCTCCAGGTCTAGTCTTGCACCTCCATCACCTGACCTAGACCTTAGGGGGAGAAAATTCGATGAATCCACTCCAACCTGCTTCAGCATTTCCCCATACTGAAGGGAAAAGCCCTCTGTCCTGGGAGCTTCTTACCTCCTCTCCTCCCTCCAGCTCTGCAGCATGCTGCAATCACTTGGAGACTTCTAAAATCTAGTGATGACTGGGTTCCCTCCCCACTGGAGACTGTAAAAATTGGGTTTATAGCCAGGGCTATGGGGTTTGAATAGAAGCCAGGGTGAGAAGCACTGTTTACTTCTTGAGCTGCAGGTGTACTCCCTTGACCTTAAGTATAAAAAAGATATCTTAGCAATAGACATCAAAATATCAAAATGAGTTTGTTTTTAATACAAAAAAAAAACCCAGCCTTGATTTTTAAATATATCCCCAATTATTAACAGTCTTACTTACTAATAATGAGGGTTTCCTATCCATGTGTCCAGACTCTCATGAATTCTCCATACATCTTGTTGTAGTAATTTCAGGCACTGCCAATCCCCATCCAGAGGAACCTGCCATAGGAAATGAGGGCCCAATTCCCAGAAAGGAGCTGGGACCTAGGAAGTCATCAGATCACAACAGTAGGTCAGCACCACTCAAAAGAGCAATTGCTTAAGATACTGCTGTTCTTGTTCCTATAAATTCAAATGTCCTTTTACATCTTCTGATGTATGTTAGGTGAGTCACACACACAAAATAATTAAAAACAACACACAAGTTAAATATGAGGCTCTTCATAGCTCTGTGAATGAAAAGTAGTCCAGATTCCTATACCATACCCACTTCCTTTTGATCTTAAATAATTTCAGTCTGAATGGACTGGAATAGATGTCTACTCTATACCTTCTTGCTGTGTTAAATGGTATCAGTGGTGTCAGATACAAGTCAATCAGTCCCTCTGAGAATAGGAATGAAAATGAGGACAAGTGACCAGCTGACAGATTTGTCTGGCTGCCGAGTTTTGCTCTGAACACTTTGGATTGAAAGCACCAGTGAATGGAACGGGTAGGTTTGAATTAAATTATGTTTTGGTGTCATCTTTTTAACTGTGAGAAATGTGGTCTGCAAAGACCATGTCCAAACAAAAGACATCCATTTCTGTTTTGTCTTTTTTTTTTTCCCAAAAAGGTTTTGGTTTAAGAAGAGAATCAAGTTAAACTTCATTAGACAAAATAAAACAAAGCATTGAGTAACGAGGCAGTGGTTCTGATCAGTATCTCAGACAGAGTCGAGTCTGGTGACATGGTTTTTCTGAAGAGCAGTGGCCCTCATACCCTTGCTGATGTAGATGATGACAGAATTGTAAAGAGTGTGAATCTGGTGAGCAGCCAGGGGATTTGCTGTTGCTTATATCAGAGAACAAACCTGGTAGCTTGATTTCAGGGATGATGGTGATAAGTTAATCAATATCTTGTTGGAAAGATTTTAGGAGTCCTGTTGTAAAGTTATAACATTTCTATATCTTACTCCTGAATTCCATTTTGTCAGTGAGTTAGTCTTGGGACCCAAACTCACTCAACTCTCTGAGACAGTACAATGATGGTAATTTAGATGTGAATATTAGATGGTAATATTAGATGGTAGTTTGTGTGAATTATTTAAATTGGATGTCAAAGCCCAAATCTGATAAACAAGATTTATTACTTAACTTGAAGTAGCTGAATTAATGTGGAAAAGACTGTCAGGGTTTTCTTTTTGCCCTTAAAATGGAAAGTCTTTGTTAATGTCTACATAACAAAAACAAGTTTGGGAGTCTTAGGTCAAGGGGTCTTAATCTTGTTATTGTTCTAATAACACTATAAGCAGTTGACTGACTCAGAATTCTTTACTGGACTGGGGACACATGCCTGCTATGAGGAATTTTCCCTGAAAACTACAAAACAGTCTGATATTTCTGAGAATTCTGTTAATCTGATTGTGTAGAGTGGTGGGTTTCTATTAGAATTATCTGGATAATTATATGCTTTTTAAATTTTTTTATTTTTTAAATTAATTAATTTATTGTAATTGGAGGCTAATTACTTTACAATATTGTAGTGGTTTTTGTCATACATCGACATGAATCAGCCACGAGTGCACATGTTTTCCTCATCCAGAACCCCCCTCCCACCTCCCTCCCCATCCCATCCCCCAGGGTCATCCCAGTGCACCAGCTCTGAGCACCCTGTCTCATGCATCAAGCCTGGACATGTGATCCACTTCACATACGATAATGTACACGTTTCAACACTACCCTCTCAAATCATCGCACCCTTGCCCTCCCACAGAGTCCAAAGACTGGTCTTTACATCTGTGTCTCTTTTGCTGTCTTGCATATAGGGTCATTGTTACCATCTTTCTAAATTCCATATATATGTATTAGTATACTGTATTGGTGTTTCTCTTTCTGACTGACTTCACTCTGTATAATATGCTCCAGTTTCATCCACCTCATTAGAACTGATTCAAATGCATTCTTTTTCATGGCTGAGTAATATTCCATTGTGTATATGTACCACAGCTTTCTTATCCATTCATCTGCTTGTTAAAGATTCTTTCAGGGTGTGATGTTTCAAAGGATCCATAGTCCACAGTGGTCACCATTTTTCTTCCACTGTCCAGGGCCTATCTAGCCCTTATGGTGGCCCCACCATCACCACCACACTGAAGAATAAAAGAAATAAAGGGTGGGATGACAAGAAGGAATAAGTTCAAGAAGGGAGAGAGCAGATGGACAAGGATGAGGCAAAGTGGGAGGGAGACAGGACACAAGGCATTCCAGAGGGCATTTTCACCTTCAGAGCAAAGTTGGAATGAATTTGAATCAGAAGAGCAAAGGCAATCCTGGAATTTTGCCTTGTTTTATTCCATCTTAAACTTACTTTAAAGGATACTTCTACCATGTATATTTTACCAAAACAAAATGCAAACTAGAAGGGATTATCTAAGATATTTGTAATGCTTTCATTTAACATGTACATAGCATGTACTTACATGTGATGATTGTTGTAAAAATACTCACCTGAGTTCATTTGCTAATGTATTGAGGCTTCAATCATATCCTCAGATTTACTGTTTGTCATTTTCAAAATTGTTTTACCCTCATGGACCAAAACCCCAAGAAAACATTCTCCTTAGATATAGAACTAAATGGCCATATTACCTGGTATTGAGGTTGTGTTTTTAGAGTTCTTAACCAACGGAAGAAAGCCAGTGAGCAGCAGGATTGCAATGCTGGCAACAGTCACGCCTTTGGCCACCATGCCGGTGACATCATAATGCGTTGGGTTCAGCACTTCCAAAACCATCTTGTGGTCCTTGATCTCAGGGGAAGCAATTTAAAGTCCTGTAGAAATCAGGGGCAGGAAAATTAGAGAATCCCCCAAAGGTACATCTAGGACTTCTGTTGCTTCAGAGGATGCTGTACTATCGAGATGGGTGCTTTGTTTGATAATGGGATGGGACATTTAGACAAGACAATTTGTGATTTCAAGTCAGAACAACCAATCCCAAGAGAGAGCTTTTGGTTTGAAGTGCAACATTTCTGACCTTTGCAAAGTATCAGGTTCTTAGATGCTTGTTCTGATAGAACCTTATCATCTTGCCCTTGAGTAGGTAGAGTGACTGAATTCTTAAGAGCCAAATTTCTTACTGAAACACATGAAAATGTAACTTATTCCAGAGATGGAGTCATTCTGTGACTTCATCAGCATTTTGTTTAGGCAATCTTTTCCCTGGAGGCAACCTTTTTTTTTTTTTTTTTTTTTAAAGCGATCCCTCACCCGCTTCCTGCTGAAAATTACTTTCCCCAAAGAGTAAGCTTTTTACAGTGATGAGAACTTTAATTTCTCACTCTTCATTCTTCTTCTGACTCTGATCATTTTTATGATTATTACCTCAAACTCTTCAGTGTGTAGATGGCTTATTTCCACTTAATTATTTTTGGGGGGATTTATCTAATTCTTTGATTTGGAACAGATTTCTCTATAGCCTCATTTTGCATAATTCACTGTTTTTATTCCCATGCATTTGGTATGTTGATTTTGTTTCTAATCTTGGAGACTTCCTTATGAGGAAATGTCCCACAGGGCCAAGCAGTACACTGCCCTCTGGTCACCTGAGCAATATATTTTAGGGGTGCCCTCTATGTTGGCTGCATGAGTCTCTGTTGTGGCAGGCTGACTATTGTGGGTATGGTGATTGATGTGGCTGCACCAAGGTCAGGTTGGTTGCCAGGCCCTGCCTTGTGCATAGATTGCCACATGTAGTGGGCAGGTCCAGGTCATAAAGTGGCTTTGAAGCCCAGGAAAGAGGGTCCTTGGGCTAATGCTGATCTGGTGGTGACAGAGCTTGGTCCTGGGGTGGCTGCTTGTGGGTCCAGACTGTTGATGGGTGGGACCATGGCTCAGAAGCACTAGGCCTGATGTCCCCCTACCGGGCAGGGGCCAATTCCTCGCTTGGAATTGGGTGACTGTGGAGTCTGGGGTGACCCAGAGCTGGTGACGGTCCACTGGTGAATGCACCAGATCCTAACACAGCTAGCTGCAGGCCATGGTTTTCCCAGGGCTGGTGTCCACCTACTGATGAGTAAGGCAAGATCCCAGGTCTAGGGGTGGCCCACTGATTGAGTGGATCTGTGTCTCTGGCTGGAAGGTCCTTAGATTTCCTTAGGTCCTTAGGTGTTAGCCTGCTGGTGGGCAGTGCCAAGGCAGAGTGGGGCTTCTCAAGACTAGTGCTGGCCCCCTGCTGGGCAGAGCAGGGTCCCAGGGTCTCTGGCAGCAGGGCCCTAGTTTGACACCCAGAATTTGTGTCAGCCTGCAAGGGCTAGGGCCTAACGCCTTGTGGGTGAGGCCAGATTTAGAGCTAATGTAGGCCTGGTGGGTGGTCTGGGTCTGATGACTAGCTTCAGAATCCTGGGAGTCCTGGGGCTTTGCTGGCCTGTTGGTACGGAGGGCCAGTTCTTGGGCTGCTGGGTGCGTAGGGTGTCCTTCAGCAGCAGGCCTGCTGGCCAGTGGGGCAGTATCCCCACCCAGCTGACTGCCTGTACTGGGACTTCTTGTGACTGGGGCAGACTCGCAAGTGGGTGAGAGCAGGTCCCTGCACTGATTGTCTAGGCAGAGAATTTCACAATGGTGATTTCCAGCACCAGTGTTTCTTGGTAGGATGTGCTCTCATTAATGACTGCTGCCAGTGTCTAAGTTCCTAGGCTGAGTTTCAGTTGCTTCCTGTGTCTCTGGGAGGCTCTCCAAGGTCAGCAAGTAGGTCTGACCCAGGCTCCTTTCAAATTGAAAGCCTGTGAGCTTGTGAGATTTTATGTCCATCCTTTAGAACTGGATTCTCTATTTGCCACAGACCTCTGGCTCTCCCAAAGTAGCCCTACTGGCCTTAAAGCCAAATGTCCTGCAGGGCTGAGAATCCAGAAATACACCCATGCACTTATGCTCAATTCATCTACAACAAAAGAAGCAAGAATATATGATGGAGAAAAGACAGTCTCCTCAAAGAGTGGTACTGGGAAAACTGGACAGCTACATGTAAAAGAATGAAATTATAACATTCTCTAACACCATATAAAAAAACAAACTCAAATGGGTTAAAGACCTGAACATGAGATCGGATACTATATAACTCCTAGAGGAAAATACAGGCAGAATACTCTATGATATAAATTGCAGCAATATATTTTTGGATCTGTATCCTACAGTAGTGGAAACAAAAACAAAAATAAACAAATGGGACCTAACTGAACTTAAAAAGTTTTACACAGCAAGTAAAATGAAGTGAAGTGAAGTCGCTCAGTCGTGTCCAACTCTTTGCGATCCCATGGACTGTAGTCTATAAGGCTCCTCTATCCTTGGAATTTCCCAGGCAAGAGTACTGGAATGGGTTGCCATTTCCTTCTCCAGGGGATCTTCCCAATTCAGGGGTCGAACCTGGGTCTCCCGCATTGCAGACAGACACTTTACCATCTGAGCCACCAGGGAAGCCTTACACAGCAAAGGAAACCAAAAACAAACAAAAAGCCATTTATGGAATGAGAGTAATATTTGCAAACAATGTGACTGACAGATTAATTTCTAAAATATGCAAACAGCTCATGCAGCTCGATTTTAAAAACCAAACAACCCAATCAAAAAATGGGCAGAAGATCTAAATAGACATTTCTCCAAAGAAGATGGACAGATAGCCAATAGGCACATGAAAAAAATTCTCAGTATTGCTAATAATTAGAGAAATGCAATGAGGTATCACCTCACTCCAGACAGAGTGGCTATCACAAAGAAGTCTGCAAATGATAAATGATGGACAGGGTGTGGAGAAAAAGAAAGCCTCTTACACTGTTTTTGGTGGGAATGTAAATTGGTGTAGCCATTGTGGAAAGCAGTCTGGAGATCCCTTAAAAAACTAAAAATAGAGGTACCGTATCATCCAGCAGTCCCATTTCTGGGGCTTATGTCCGGAGGGAACTATAATTCAAAAATATACATGCACCCCCAGAGAAGGCAATGGCAACCCACTCCAGTACTCTTTCCTGGAAAATCCCATGGACGGAGGAGCCTGGTAGGCTGCAGTCCATGGGGTCACGAAGAGTCGGACATGACTAAGCGACTTCACTTTCACCTTTCACTTTCATGCATTGGAGAAGGAAATGGCAACCCACTCCAGTGTTCTTGCCTGGAGAATCCTAGGGTCGGCGGAGCCTGGTAGGCTGCCGTCTATCAGGTCACACAGAGTTGGACACGACTGACGAGACTTAGCAGCAGCAGCAGCATTCATGCACCCCAGTGTTCATAGCAGCACTATTTAGAATAGCCAAGACATGGAAGTATGCATTAAGAAGTGTGGATAAAGAAAATATGGTATAAATACCCAATATTGCTCAGCCATAAAAAGAATGAAATAATGCCTTTTGTAGCAACATGGATGAACCCAGAGCTTATCATACTAAATTAAGTAAGCCAGACAAAGACAAATACCATGTGATATCGCTTTTATATGTGGAACTGAAAAAAAAAAAGATATAGATGAACTTATTTACAAAACAGAAACAGGATGAGAGACATACAAAACAAACTTACGGTTTTCAGAGGGGAAAGCAGGGGAGGGATCAATCCCAAAGGGGAGTTTGGGATTAAAATATGTACATTATTATATACAAAATAGATGATCTGCAAGGACCTACTTTAAAGACCAGGGAGTTATACTCAGTATCATGCAATAACCTATAATTGAAAGGAATCTTAAAAAGTATGTATGTATATTTATTTGTAAAACTGTAACTGAATCACTATGCTTTACACCAGAAACTAACAACATTATAAATCAACTATATTATGATAAAAGTTAAATGGAGAGATACATTTGATTTTAGCCATTAAAAACCTACAAAAGTCCATGGGGCTCATCTTCCTTGCACAGAATGACTAGCTGAGGAGTCCAATGTGGGGTTCAGATCCCTGACTCACAGGGGACACCTCAGCAATTATAATTATCCTCTCATTAGTAGACTGCCCACCCAGTGCGTAGGAATCTTAACCAAGTCTCCTGTCCCTCCTACCTGTCTTGTTGTGGTTCCTTCTGTATATCTTCAGTTGTAGAAGATCCTTTCTGCTAATCTTCAGATCTTTCTCATCAGTAGTTGCTTGTAAATAGTTGTAATTTTGGTGTGCCTGTGGAAGAAAGTGATTCTGGGTCTACTTGGCTACACCCTCCATCCTATGAGATTGAAGGACTGTGTGTGGCTTCTGTAGGCATTCCCCTTGCTAATTTCACCATGGGCTCCGGGACTGGCAGCCCTAAGCAGCCTGAGGCCCACTGGGAAGAAGGCGAGAACGTGCAGGCAGAGATGTTGTACAAAGTGTGAGTGAAAAGTATGTTGTACTCATATCCTCAAATTTTGTTCTTTTCAAAAATCTTAAATTATGGTATATATGTGCACATACATGCAGAATATTTTGCCAACCATGGACACCCTTCTTATTTGCCACATTGGCTTTAGAATACCTACCTGTAACTTTAGAGAACTAGAACTGTACAAATAAGTCCCCAAGTCCTCATCTTCTCTTCTATCTGCAGAAGTGTCTGCATTCCAGAACCCAGTGCTCATCCCTGTGTGCGTGGTTTCAAGTGTGCCCCCATCCTCTGTGGGCACTCTGATAGGAGTGTCCATAATCAGAGCCCATGGCACTGCAGAGAGAGACAAGGTGGACACACAGGTTCAGAGACACGTGCTTCTGAGTAGGAAGGGTTGCTTAGGACAAGGGAGCCTTGGGGAGCTCCAGTACCTGAGGACATGAGGAAGAAGCAAAGAGGTCTTGAGGGCTGGTGCTGGGTGCAGCTAGCGCTGTGGAATAGCTACAGGTGGATGGATTGCAAGGATGGATTACCCCAGAGAAGTGCTGGGAGGTTGTGGTATGACCCCTTCCTGTGACCCATGGCCATCAGGAAAATGGCAAAGATAGTGCAATGCCTTAAACCAGTGAAGGGTCAGCAGTGTGCGTGTGCTGGTTGGTGTGGGTGGTCAGGGGGTTGGGGAGGGGTACTGTGGGCTCCTGGGACTTAAATGTAAAGGCTAAGACTTGCACATGTGTGCAATAATTAGACAGTCAGTTCAGTTCAGTTCATTCACTCAGTTGTGTCCAGCTCTTCACAACCCCATGGACTGCAGCACGCCAAGCCTCCCTGTCTATCACCAACTCTCAGAGTTTACTCAAACTCATGCCCACTGAGTCGGTGATGCCATCCAACCATCTCATCCTCTGTCATCCCCTTCTCTTCGTGCCTTCAATCTTTCCCAGCATCAGGGTCTTTTCAAATGAGTCATCTCTTCACATCAGGTAGCCAAGTTTTGGAGTTTCAGCATCAATATCAGTCCTTCCAAAGAATATTCAGGACTGATTTCCTTTAGGATGGACTGGTTCGATCTCCTTGTTGTCCAAGGGACTCTCAAGAGTCTTCTCCAATACCACAGTTCAAAAGCATCAATTCTTCAGTGCTCAGCTTTCTTTATAGCCCAACTCTCACATCCATACATGACCACAGGAAAAACCATAGCCTTGACTAGATGGACCTTTGTTGGCAAAGTAATGTCTCTGCTTTTTAATAAGCTGTTTAGGTTGTTCATAACTTTTATTCCAAGGAGCAAGCATCTTTTAATTTCATGGTTGTAGTCACCATCTGCAGTGATTTTGGAGCCCAAAAAATAAAGTCTGTCACTGTTTCCCCATCTATTTGCCATGAAGTGATGGGACCTGATGCCATGATCTTAGTTTTCTGAATGTTGAGACAGCTACCCAATGATTCCATTTTATTGACATTTTAAAGACACCAACACTGTGTCAGGCACTGGGGAGGGTACAGAGGTGACTAGTTCAGTGTTTCTTGCACCAGGAGACTCACAGTGTCTGGGGACAGGGTCCCAGCCCATCAGAGTCTGCTATGGGACAGAGACCCAGGCCAGCATGAAGGACCATAAATGTGTCCAAGGTTCCAGCTGAGGAGGTGAGAAGAACTTCCTCCAGGAGGGGCATTGAGATAGGAGAAGGCTTCCTTGGGTACAAATTGGCTTTTTTTTTTTCTTTTTAAAATTAATTAATTAATTTTAATTGGAGGCTAAGTACTTTACAATATTGTGGTGGTTTTTTGCCATACATTGACATAAATCAGACATGGCTTTTAAGTGAGAGTCAGAGGAGTGCAGACAGAAGGGTTGAAAGGTACATGGAGGAGAATGCATGAGAGGTAAGCTGGAAAGGAGCAGCTTTGGTGACAGAAATAGCCAATGGGCTCTTCTTGGAGTCCCCCACCCTTAGGACCCCCTGTAGACTTCTTCCTGGTAATATGTGGGTGTGAGGCAATTGCAGTCCTCAGCAGCCTGAGGAGACCAGGAGACCCCACTGATGGGAACACATGGATTTTACTACTGATTCACATCCCTGCTGGCCCACAGGTTCTCAGCAGCTATTTTATGTTTCCCTCTTCCCTCAAAGATTTCTGGACATCCTGGGTGTATCTGATGTGAACCCAGGCCTTTGCTGATCCAAAATAAGGATCCCTCTGCTTCTCCCTATCCCTTCCCACTGAACCCCAGTTTGCCTGTGAGTCAGAACCTCAGCTGTGTACATAGGTAAAGTCTCTTCTCATAAGGTCTTCAGATTAATGTTTTTCAGGAGATGCAACTAGCTGCTGGGATGCTCCACCTCACATCATCCATGATTAGTTTCCAAGCCTGCCTGTGGCCCCAGCTGGAGCTCCTGATGTAGAGGGAGAGAGGGAGGGTGGGCAGGACACAACCTTGAGGGAGCACGTGCTCTAATGGCAGGATTGCTGAGCCTATCAGGCATCTCATCTCACTTCATCCAACCTGTAGGGCACATTCTGTCCTCACTTTTTAGGTGGGGAAACTGAGACTCTATTTCTATGACAGCAAAATTTGCAGAGCTGGAAAGCAGCAGATCTGGCCAGTCTGTCTGGCTCAGAAGCCCCTTCCATCAAGCCATCTTCCCTTTCTTCTCCGCTTACCTCCCAGTGTTGTAGAGAAGGAAGTACAGCTGGCAGTAGGGTCCGCTCAGGTTCTGAGCCAAGACTGGCATTTGGGGGGCTTGTCTACTAGCAGGCCTTGGTTCTTCTCCCAACTTGCCACAGCCCTTCTCTGGGCCTCGGGTCACTTATCTGTAGATTGGAAGTGTTGTTCTCACCTCCATGGTCCTTTCAGCAGTGACAGTTCATGATTTACGCTCTGAACCCCTGACCCTCATCGAGGATGGTCAATAGACCCTTGAAAAGAGGTCTCTTTTGGTCTTTATTTCAACCAAGTTTGATAGGCATTTCATGACCAGTTTGTTCCAAGGTGCCAGGAAGCTTTATTCCCATGTCAAGGGTGGATTTTATTATTACTTATTAGTGGAGTAGGCCTTTGGACTGCCTATTTTACTAGCCTGTTATGGTCCAGGGAATACTTTCCTCTTTTGCTTCTTCCCATATCCAGAGTTACATTGTTAAGATGGTTGATCTTATAAGACTATATATTTGATAATAGTTTCAGGTTGCCTAATCATCCGGTCCCATCATTTCATGGGAAATAGATGGGGAAACAGTGGAAACAGTGTCAGACTTTATTTTTGGGGGCTCCAAAATCACTGCAGATGGTGACTGCAGCCATGAAATTAAAAGATGCTTACTCCTTGGAAAGAAAGTTATGACCAACCTAGATAGCATATTGAAAAGCAGAGACATTACTTTGCCAACAACGGTCCGTCTAGTCAAGGCTATGGTTTTTCCTGTGGTCACGTATGGATGTGAGAGTTGGACTGTGAAGAAGGCTGAGCACCGAAGAATTGATGCTTTTGAACTGTGGCGTTGGAGAAGACTCTTGAGAGTCCCTTGGACTGCAAGGAGATCCAACCAGTCCATTCTAAAGGAGATCAGCCCTGGGATTTCTTTGGAGGGAATGATGCTGAAGCTGAAACTGCAGTACTTTGGCCACCTCATGCGAAGAGTTGACTCATTGGAAAAGACTCTGATGCTGGGAGGGATTGGGGGCAGGAGGAGAAGGGGACGACAGAATGAGATGGCTGGATGGCATCACTGACTCGATGGACGTGGGTCTGGGTGAACTCCGGGAGTTGGTGATGGACAGGGAGGCCTGGCATGCTGGGATTCATGGGGTCGCAAAGAGTCGGACATGACTGAGCGACTGAACTGAATCATCATTCATTTTATCTGAGGCTCAGATACACATCTAGTAATACCAGGAATAATAATCTTGTAAATTCACGTGTGCACAGTCACTTTAGTTGTGTCCAACTCTTTGTGACCCCATGAACTGTAGCCCATCAGGCTTCTCTGTCCTTGGGATTCTTTAAGCAACAATACTTGAGTGGGTTGCCATTCCCTCCTCCAGGGGATCTTCTTGACCCAGGGATCCAACCCAAGTCTCTTATATCTCTTGCATTGGCAAGTGGATTCTTTACCTCTAGCACAACCCAGGAAGCCCAATCTTGCAAATAGGCAGATACAAGTCACATAGCTAAGAACTTTGGTGAAATCATAAATAATTATTTAAATTCTTATTTAAAGAATTTCTATTAGGTTTGGTCCATTATCTCCAAAGGTTGTCTGACTAGTCTGACCTGCACCAACCACTATGATTAAGGGAAATTATTTGTTGGCATTGTATATAAAGATCACCAAAGATGTCTACATCTACATGGTGAGTTATGGGTCTTTGTGTCCATTATAGGATTAAGAAAAACTGTTATCGTCTAAGGAGCTACCTGATTGGTGTCAGAAGGAGAAAAATTGATCTTTATGGCTAAGCAGGTATTTCTGCCTTTGAGGGGTGGTTTGGTTAATGTAAATACAGATGCACAGTGCACACTAGACAGGAGAAAAAGGGCCAAAGAGAAAAAGCGCCAAAGAGAAAAAGCTATATGTTTAAATTTTTCTGGTGTTTCCTTAAAAATTGAATTTTTATTTTTATCAGCATCACTCAGTTTACTGTTGAGGTTTTAAAGTGAACTCAGAAAGCAGTTACCAGTGAAACTATCTCCTTTATTCCAAGGAAATTACTTATACAAATCTTGCTTTAATATACCAACTACATGTCCTTACAGGAGAGCCTTAGTCATGTTTCATTCCTTGGAAAATTCTCAATTCTTTTCCTTTCCTTTGCTTGTGAAAAATCTCTTCAACCTCTGATCAGTCATCTCCCCTGACATTTGAGGTAAAAGAGGTCTGTTTCCTAGTGAGTTTGGTTTGAGAAGGGGCTACATGGGGAAAGCAGAACTGCTTCTGTGTTCCCTCTGAAATAAGTCTATAGACATTTGAAAGTCTAGCTGACATCATAAGAAGCAGTGGGGTGTCTGTCCACTGAGACACCCCCAGAAGGTCATTGCCATGGTAAACTGACCATCATCCAAGTTTTAGGCTCTGCTTTATAGGCTTGCAGTATGTCTCCCTCACTGTCTCAGCACCAATAAATCCACCCAGGCTAATGGAGTTTGTGGAGACAGGCTCCAAGCCTGAAAGTCAATGTGCTGATGAAAATAAGAAATTGTAACCGCCAGATGGACTGCACATTCAGGACTCTCTGTCTGCAGGTACACAGAAAGGCAGATGAGAATCAGAGTATCTATTGCTGAGCGTAAGAATGGGGAGAGAGGATTTAATTATAGGATATGGGTTCATTTAATGGCACCAGATCTCAGCAACCCTCTGTCCCCATGAGGGAAGCATCCTTCCAGGTGGAACAGAGCTGGTAAGGCCTTAACGAGGCTCCTTCTCTACAGAGCTTGGGTGAACCTCTCCAGGCTTTCCGTGGCTGACCAACTTCCTTCAGATTGGTACAGTCTTTCTGAAACTATTTTAATACCATCTGGTTTGTTTACATTGGAACCAAGTCACCTAGGGTATCTGTTGTGGATCAGGTTCTCTGGAAAGCAGACTCACAGGCAGAGATGTATGTGCACTGGGGGTACTCTTGGGATGAACACCTATGGTGGTATGAAGACAGCAGGGTGGGGAGAGGGAGTTGAAGTGCTGTGCAGATGTGACAGAGGTCAGCCAATCCCACGGGAGGCCCTGGAGCTGCAATGATCCCTTCAAGTTGTTCTGTATAAAGGTGGGAGGCCCAGGCTTTGTTCCCTGCATCCATCGCTGGATGTGGGTTATCTGTGGGAAGGGGTCATGACTTTGAATGAGGCTGTTCTCTTCAACTGAGAGCAATCCTAGAGGAAAACTCATCTGAGCCATCAGATGGCAGCACTCCTGCAGCTGGTCATCGGTGCCTCAGTCTAGTACACACACCACCTCAGTCCACACTGGGACTTGTGAATATGAGCCTTGATCCCAGGGCCGGATTCTCAGTGACTGCTGAGCCCCATACAAGCCCAGCCATATCAGTGCAGTGGCATGTGAAATGAGTCAGAAGTGGCTGCATGGGATTTCATTCATTTGAAACCTTATTATTAGTTGTTATTGCCTCAGGCACCCTCTGGAATGATAAATCTACCCAGTGGAGGGAACACATGGCCATCACGACCATTCTGAGGTGGTCAGAATCTGGGTCATTACCCAATAACTGTGCACCTCCTCTCCCACCATGGAGAGGGACTGCAGTTACAGACCCTCCGTTTGTTCTGTGTTTCCAGTTGCAGCTCCCTTTGCCTGGGATGCTCTCTGCCTAGCCTTCCCCCACGTCCAGCTGATAACCTTCTCATCTTTCAGGGTCCAGTGTGAATGTCACCTTCTCTTGGAAAACAACGCTCCCTGCCCCCCTCCCCCACCAGTCCAGCTCTATTCCAGTGCCTAGCAGAACTTCTTATGCCCTCTCTGGGCCCCTAGAGCACCTGTTATCCCTGCCTCAGGCAGCTCCATACTTGTGGTTCTGTTGGTCTTTCTCCTTTTGAACTCCTTAAGGCCAGGGACTGGATTTCACCCCATCTGTATCTCTGAGCACAGAGCAAGACAGATTCAGTGGATGAGCTGCCTGGATGAAGGAGGGAACTTGAAAGCTTTGACTCAAGAATGAGAGAGCAGTCAGGCTGAAGAGAAGTTATGGTGGATTGAATTAGAAAGAGTTCGTGTCAAGAGGCCCAGCAGGGAAGCTCCTCATCCTTCTCGACTTGCACAGTTTCACCTGAAATCCTCTGTGAATAAGCCCTCTCCCCGGTCCGCAGGTGGTGCTGCCTCATGTCTCTACCGCCTGCCCAGTGTGTGGCTGAATATACCAGCAGTCAGTGCATGGTCAAAATGTGTTGAATAAATGAGAGAATCCAGAATTCAAGGATAAAGGCCAGGACTGGGATGTTGCAGTAGGAAGGAAGTGTTAATTTAAAAATAGTTTGAATGTAGAAACGATAGCCTTAGATGACAGGCTGTAGCATCTGGAGAACAGGGAGGGTTCGTGCCAGAGGAGAAGGCAGTTTTGAAGGTGGAAGAGTCAAGTAAGTCAGGTTTGAACATTGAGTTATGGTCAGCTCACATGGTCCATCCACTGAATATGAATACTTAAGTCAACAAAGCAGGACTCTGGGTAAGAGGAAATGTGAAAATTATATTGTATAGCAGAAGAGAAGCATGGTACATAGGTCTCAGAGCTCCTGTTCTATTTGTGATGCTTCACTTTAAATACTTTGAGCAGTTTTTCAAGATTTTTCCATTCAGAAATGACAACTATGGATTTTCTGTCTAGACTTCTCTATCCTCTCAGTGGCTGTCAAATGGAACCTTCCTTTGCTATTTCCCATTCAGAAATGTTTCCTAAGTCGCAAGAGAGACTCACTTGCCTCTCGGCAGTTGTTCTTGAGTCCCTCAGTCAGTCTTTGTGACCCTGTGGACTGCAGTACACCAGGCTTCCCTGTTCTTCACCATCTTCTGGAATTTGCTCAGACTCACGTCCACTGAGTCGGCGATGCCATCCAACCACCTCATGCTCTGTCGTCCCCTTTTCCTCCTGCCCTCAATCTTCCCCAGCATCAGGGTCTTTTCCAATGAGTTAGCTCTTCGCATCAGGTGGCCAAAGTATTGGAGCTTCAGCATCAGTCCTTCCAATGAATATTCAGGGTTGATTTCCTTTAGGAGTGATCCTGACCTCCTTGCTGTCCAAAGGATTCCCTGCAGAACACTTGCTTTTTGATAAACTACAGAATTAACCTTATGGTATTTCAGCTCCATAAAAGCAAATTTCTCTTTGTAAAATACCACTCAAATCTTCATTATATACAACAGTTGAAAATTTACCAAAGATGTATTTAAGGATTGTAAAACCATTCAGAATAAACCTACAAACAAATGTAATGACCATTTTTCTCTAACCAGGCATTATCCACTATCCTGCCTGACTTTCCTGAGGAACTCATTCGTATAGGAGTCCTACTGCTACTGCTACTGCTAAGTCGCTTCAGTCGTGTCTGACTCTGTGTGATCCCATAGACAGCAGCCCACCAGGCTCCCCTGTCCCTGGGATTCTCCAGGCAAGAATACTGGAGTGGGTTGCCATTTCCTTCTCCAATGCATGAAGGTGAAAAGTGAAAGTGAAGTCGCTCAGTCCTGTCTGACTCTGAGCGACCCCATGGACTTCAGCCTACCGGGCTCCTCCATCCATGGGATTTTCCAGGCAAGAGTACTGGAGTGGGGTACCATCTGAGTTTTTCCCATCTATCTCAGCTTCTTTTCTAGGATTTTATGAAGTTTATCTCTGCCTCTTCTAAGGCTTGAAATAAACTACTTTTTCTCCTTTTTTTCCTATTTAGGTTTCTATACACAGTAGGGACAAAGCCTTGCAATAGCGGTTACTTGATGAACCAGCTGGAGACAGACAGAGAAAGTTGTTGAAGCTGGCTGAGCAGAAGCATTGACTTTGTAGAGGTCAAGGAAGCCATACAACTGTGCTGATTTTATATTTCTTGAAAAATTAAGAGTTATCATATCTCCCTCCCCGTGAGGTCGTTTGAAGAACGGATAAGAAGAGGACAAAATACTGGTCTTTTGCCTTTGTGTGGAGCCCTAGATTCATTTCCTACTTAGTGTGTTGGTGATTGATGTTGAAAGAAATAACATGCTCTTCCATTAGTGATATAAACTTATGGAATGTATAAACTCTTGAAGTACTTATAAACACTTAACTATATAGAAGCTGCAATTGCTTCTCACTTACAACAGTGAGAAGCAGATAAAATATTCCCCAAATAAATGTTATCGTGAAAGTAATATATTTCTGGATTAAGTTAGGGAGACTTTACATCTTTTCACACAGATGTATCAGTATCAAAGTCTTTTCAAATCCATAGAAGTTCAAACATATCAGACCTTTCCACTGCTCAAGACTTTTTTGGTATCCTCTTTGGTGTGGCTTAACATAGCATTCTAAACATGTTTTTGATGTGTATCTGTTTATATGATTAAACTCACATTTTTATGCATATAACCTGAATCTAAGTTCACATGAAAAAGAAGCATATTCTTAGAAAAATTATAATGAAAAGATACTGGTCAGACCAAATATTAAAATATTATAAATCTATGATAATTAAAACATGACTATATCACTAATATAGACTAAAAAGCAAGGCAAATATATGCTGGAATTTATTACATTATAAAAGTTGTATCAGGTAGGGAAAAGGTAAATTATTCATTTAATGATGTTCAGACAACTATTAAATACATTATTATATGAAAAGAAAAGTTGGATCTCTAACTCACTTTTAACAGCAAATTCCAGATAGACCCCAAAAAATTCATAAAGAATAAAATTATAAATGTAATATGTGAAAATATGAGTGATTTGACTAATAATAGCAGAATGTGAAATAATCTTTTAACAAACCACATACACACAAATTAGTACTCTTGACTGGAAAATCCCATGGACGGAGGAGCCTGGTAGGCTGCAGTCCATGGGGTCGCTAAGAGTCGGACGCGACTGAGCGGCTTCACTTTCACTTTTCACTTTCATGCATTGGAGAAGGAAATGGCAACCCACTCCAGTGTTCTTGCCTGGAGAATCCCAGGGACAGGGGAGCCTGGTGGGCTGCTGTCTATGGGGTCACACAGAGTCGGACACGACTGAAGTGACTTAGCAGCAACTACATAGAAATAACAAAAACAAGTGTGCATGAGAAAGAATTTTCAAGCAAAATTAAAAGAGAAAGGGCAAACACAAAGCTGAGAAAAATACTTGCTACCTGTGTAACTGATAAAGAGCTATTTTATACAATAATTACTTCTGCATATATAAAAGTGAGTGAAAGTCACTCAGTCATGACTGACTCTTTGCAACCCCATGGACTGTATAGTCCATGGAATTCTCCAGGCCAGAATACTGGAGTGGGTAGCCTTTCCCTTCTCCAGGGGATCTTCCCAACCCAGGGATCAAACCCAGGTCTCCTGCATTGCAGGCGGATTCTTTATTAGCTGAGCCACAACAGAAGCCCAAGAATACTAGCGTGGGTAACCTATCCCTTCTCCAGCGGATCTTCCTGATCCAGCTATCAAAGTGGGGTCTCCTGCATTGCAGGTGGATTCTTTACCAACTGAGCTATCAGGGAAGCCCATATATAAAAAGCATCCTGCAAGTAAATGTGAAATGGAAAAATGATATGAACAGTTATCAAAAAGGAAATGTAAATGGTTCAAACATGAAAAGATGCTCAACTTCGGTGTATAAGAATAGAAGTGTAATTAAATGTATAATGAGATATCATTTTTGGTAGCCTATTGGATTAACAAAGATTGTCAAACTAGAAAAACAAGAGGCTTTATCAATGATGAAGTTTGTGAGCAAGAGGGATTCTATGTCTCTGAGATTTAACCTGTAATCTGTTTGGATTTTGAACTTCTTGAAGAAATGTAGTTGTCTGTGAAGTAAACTGGCATTTAAAAATAGAGTTTGCAACAATAGTACATGAATTGCTGTAGGCAAAAATCATCAGTAGATGCTAAAAGTAGTGAAAAAGTTATGATTGAGATACAGAGTTTTTATTCAGCCTCATACTGTCTCTCTATAAGCTACTTAGTAATAACAAAGTGAGAAGAAGTGACTGTACAGTAGTTAACCCAAGCAGCCACCATCCTGTAAGGAAGCCCAACTGGCCACGTGTATGGGATCTGAGGCTCCCGGGGCAGATGTATGTGATGTATGTGAGTAAAGGAGCCTTCAGAAGATTCTAGCCTTTGGGCTTCAAGCTTTCCAGCTACCTCCAACAACATCATGGAGCAGAGGCAAGCCACTCTTGATGTACCATGTCTAAATTCCTAAACCCCAGAATCCATGAGCATAATAAATGACTGATTAATGGTGGTGAGTTTGGGGATAATTTGCACAATAAAGGACAGAGATGGTATGGACCTACAGAAGTAGAAGAGATTAGGAAGAGGTGGCAAAAATACACAGAACAGCTGTTTAAAAAAAAGTCTTTATGAGCCAGATTACCACAATAATGTGGTTGCTCACCTGGAGCCAGACATCCTGGAGTGTGAAGTCAAGTGGGCCATATGGAAGCATCACCATGAACAAAGTTAATGAAGGTGATGGAATCCAGCTAACCTATTTAAAATCCTAAAAGATAATGCTGTTAAAGTGCTGTGCTCAATATGCTAGCAAATTCAGAAAACTCATCAGTGGCCACAGGACTGGAAAGGGTCAGTTTTTCATTCCATTCTCAAAGAAAGACATTGCCAAAGTATGTTCAAACTACCGTACAATTGCACTCATTTCACATGGTAACAAGATTATGCTCAAAATCCTTCAAGCTAGGCTTGCACAGTACATGAACTGAGAACTTCCAGATGTACAAAGTGGATTTAGGAAAGTCAGAGGAACCAAACATCAACTTCTGTTTTACTGATTTCACTAAAGTCTTTGACTTTAGTGGATCATAGCAAACTGTGAAAAATTCTTAAAGATATAGAAATAACAGACCAATGTCAAGTCTGTATTTTGTCACCCTGCTTATTTAACTTATATGCAGAGTACATAATGAGAAATGCCAGGCTGAATCACATCCTGATTCCAGGATGAATCACAAACTGGAATCAAGGTTGCCAGGACAAATATCAACAACCTCAGATACGCAGATAATACCACCCTAGTGGCAGAAAGTGAAGAGGAACTAAAGAGCCTCTTCAGGAAGGTGAAAGAGGAGAGTGAAAAAGCTGGCTTAAAACTCAACATTCAGAAAACTAAGATCATGGCATCTGGGTCCCATCATGGCAAATAGATGGGGGAAAAATGGAAACCGTGAGAGACTTTATTTTCTTGGGCTCCAAAATCACTGTGGATGGTGACCACAGCCATGAAATTAAAAAATGCTTGCTCCTTGGAAGAAAAGCTATGACAACCTAGACAGCATTTAAAAATCAGAGGCATAACTTTGCAACAATGGTCAAAGCTATGATTTTTTCAGTAGTCATGTATGGATGTGAGAGTTGGACCATAAAGAAGGCTGAGCACTGAAGTATTGGTGGTTTTGAACTGTGGTGTTGGAGAAGACTCTTGAGAGTCCCTTGGACTGTAAGGAGATTCAACGAGTCAATCCTAAAGGAAATCAATCCTGAATATTCATTGGAAGGACTGATACTGATGCCGAAGCTCCAATACTTTGGCCACCTGATGCAAAAAGCCAAATCATTGGAAAAGACCCTGATGCTGGGAAAGATTGAGGGCAGGAAGAGAAGGGGACAACAGAAGATGAGATGGTTGGGTGGCATCACTGACTCAATGGACACGAGTTTGAGCAAACTCCAGGAATAGTGAAGATCAGGGAAGCCTGGTGTGCTGCAGTCCATGGGGTTGCAAACAGTCGGATATGACTTAACTGATTGAACAACAACAATGAGTAGTAAACGCATTCACCTATGTTTGTGGAAGGTGGTAAGCTTGCCTGAGGGAAAGTGTTGATGGTCAGGGAAAGCGTTAATTTCCCATGGGAAGGGAGGTACTAGTGAGCCAGTCCAGCTCATGGATGACTTGGTTTGGTTGACAGTGTATTTCGGAACGTTGAACCTGTGTTTGGTGCCTACAGGTGAGACATGCTCCTTTTTTCCCACAGGCTCTACTTACAGATCATAAGTGCCTTGCTCCTCTAGACATTTGGAGTAGGGAACCCTTGTAACCTAGACACCACTGTACAGGTAGGAACAGCCTCATCTTTAGGTAAAGAAAATGCTGTTGTTTTGGGGGTATCTGGAAGGCCGAACCTCCTTTCCTTCCACAAGTCCTGCTTGCTGATGCTTATAATTTTCTTAAGCAATTCTTTGGGAAAATAGCTATGTTTGAAGGGAGGAAAAGATTTTGGATTTATGTATGTTTTATAACTGAGGTAGATAAATTCAGCAGATCAAGAAAAACTGGAGGGGGCAGGTGTTGATAAGAGAACCTGAGACACGGAGCATGTATGCTGAAGTTTGTATGGGGAGGTTTGAGAAACTCTACGAAGCAAGCATCTCAACTGGTAAAGAATCTGCCTGCAGTGCAGAAGACCCCATTTCAATTCCTGGGTCAGGAAGTTCCCCTGGAGAAGAGATAGGCTACTCACTCCAGTATTCTTGGGCTTCCCTGGTGGCTCAGACAGTGAAGAATCTGCCTGCAATGCAGGAGACCTGGGTTCGATCCCTGGTTTGGGAAGATCCCCTGTGGAAAGGCAAGGCAATCCATTCCAATATTCTTGCCTGGATAATCCCCATGGACAGAGGAGCCTGGTGGCGTCCTGTCTATGGCATCACAAAAAGTCAGACACAACTGAGTACCTAAGCACAGTGAACAGTTAGCAAAGCTAGTAGCAAGAATTTAATGGCTGAAAGGGCAGAATTAATCTGTAAAATGGGGGAGATATCTGCTTTGTAGTATTATTGGAAGAATTAAATGAAATAATTTTGTAAAGGGCTGAACACAATAAGAAAGTACCTACAGTTATGATTGCTTTCTTGGTGTGAAAGAATGAACACTTCACAATAAATTGAAATAAGAAAGGCTGAAGAACGAAGTGTTCTCAGCTCCTAATCTATCCAAGCTGAACTAGGCTAGAAGAGGAAACCCCCATGCCTATGTCTGGCTGGATTAAATATCTGGATATTTGGAAATAACCAGATAAGGAACTATTTCATTCATATCTGACATCTTTGCCAAAAGAAGAGTTTGTCTGATATCCATCTCCATCATAATGGGTTTCTTCAGTTCAGTCACTCAGTCGTGTCCAACTCTTTGTGAGTTGAATCATGAATCACATGAATCACAGCACGCCAGGCCTCCCTGTCCATCACCAACTCCCAGAGTTCACTCAGACTCACGTCCATCTAGTCAGTGATGTCATCCAGCCATCTCATTCTCTGTCGTCCCCTTCTCCTCCTACCCCCAATCCCTCCCAACAGGGTCTTTTCCAATGAGTCAACTCTTTGCATGAGGTGGCCAAAGTATTGGAGTTTCAGCCTCAGCATCAGTCCTTCCGATGAAAACCCAGGACTGGTCTCCTTTAGGATGGACTGGTTGGATCTCCTTGCAGTCCAAGGGACTCTCAAGAGTCTTCTCCACCACAGTACAAAAGCACCAATTCTTCGGTGCTCAGCTTTCTTCACAGTCCAACTCTCACATCCATACATGACCACAGGAAAAACCATAGCCTTGACTAGATGGACCTTTGTTGACAAAGTAATATCTCAGCTTTTAAATATGCTATCTAGGTTGGTCATAACTTTCCTTCCAAGGAGTAAGCGTCTTTTAATTTCATGGCTGCAGTCACCATCTGCAGTGATTTTGTAGCCCCAAAAAATAAAGTCTGACACTGTTTCCCCATCTATTTCCCATGAAGTGATGGGACCAGATGCCATGATCTTCGTTTTCTGAATGTTGAGCTTTAAGCCAACTTTTTCACTCTCCTCTTTCACTTTCATCAAGAGGCTTTTTAGTTCCTCTTCACTTTCTGTCATAAGGGTGCTGTCATCTGCATATCTGAGGTTATTGATATTTCTCCTGGCAATCTTGATTCCAGCTTGTGCTTCTTCCAGCCCAGCATTTCTCATGATGTACTCTGCATATAAGTTAAATAAGCAGGGTGACAATATACAGCCTTGACGTACTCCTTTTCCTATTTGGCACCAGTCTGTTGTTCCATGTCCAGTTCTAACTGTTGCTTCCTGACCTGCATATAGGGTTCTCAAGAGGCAAGTGAGGTGGTCTGGTATTCCCATCTCTCAGAATTTTCCACAGTTTATTGTGATCCACATAGTCAAAGGCTTTGGCATAGTCAATAAAGCAGAAATAGATGTTTTTCTGGAACTCTCTTGCTTTTTCGATGATCCAGTGGATGTTGGCAATTTGATCTCTGGTTCCTCTGCCTTTTCTAAAACCAGCTTGAAATGTGGAAGTTCATGGTTCATGTATTGCTGAAGCCTGGCTTGGAGAATTTTGAGCATTACTTTACTAGCGTGTGTCATGAGTGCAATTGTACAGTGGTTTGAGCATTCTTTGGCATTGCCTTTCTTTGGGATTCAAATGAAAGCTGACCTTTTCCAGTCCTGTGGCCACTGCTGAGCTTTCCAAATTTGCTGGCATATTGAGTGCAGCACTTTCACAGCATCATCTTCAGGAGTTGAAATAGCTCCACTGGAATTCCATCACCTCCACTAGCTTTGTTCGTAGTGATGCTTTCTAAGGCCCACTTGACTTCACATGGGTTTCTTTTTTTCTTTTTTTTTTTTTAATTTACCAGAAATTCACATGGGTTTCTTAGCACTTCTCAATTTGGCCAAAATTGAGAGGATTTTATGGCCATCATGAGGTCTGGTTTGCCCTCAAGTTGGTTTTAGAAAAGGCAGAGGAACTGGAGATCAAATTGCCAACATCCACTGGATCATCGAAAAAGCAAGAGAGTTCCAGAAAAACATCTATTTCTGCTTTATTGACTATGCCAAAGCCTTTAACTATGTGGATCACAATAAACTGTGGAAAATTCTGAAAGAGATGGGAATACCAGACCACCTCACCTGCCTCTTGAGAAATCTGTATGCAGGTCAGGATGCAACGGTTTAGAACTGGACATGGAACAACAGACTGGTGCCAAATAGGAAAAGGAGTACGTCAAGACTATATTGTCACCCTGCTTATTTAACTTATATGCAGAGTACATCGTGAGAAACGCTGGACTGGAAGAAACACAAGCTGGAATCAAGATTGCCAGGAGAAATATTAATAACCTCAGATATGCAGATGACACCACCCTTATGGCAGAAAGTGAAGAGGAACTAAAAAGCCTCTTGATGAAAGTGAAAGAGGAGAGTGAAAAGTTGGCTTAAAGCTCAACATTCAGAAAATGAAGATCATGGCATCTGGTCCTATCACTTCATGGGAAATAGATGGGGAAACAGTGGAAACAGTGTCAGATTTTATTTTTTGGGGCTACAAAATCACTGCAGATGGTGACTGCAGCCATGAAATTAAAAGACGCTTACTCCTTGGAAGGAAAGTTATGACCAACCTAGATAGCATATTCAAAAGCAGAGACATTACTTTGCCAACAAAGGTCCGTCTAGTCAAGGCTATGGTTTTTCCTGTGGTCATGTATGGATGTGAGAGTTGGACTGTGAAGAAGGCTGAGTGCCAAAGAATTGATGCTTTTGAACTGTGGTGTTGGAGAAGACTCTTGAGAATCCCTTGGATTGCAAGGAGATCCAACCAGTCCAT
Organism: Bos indicus x Bos taurus; assembly: GCF_003369695.1. Classification (NCBI taxonomy): domain Eukaryota; kingdom Metazoa; phylum Chordata; class Mammalia; order Artiodactyla; family Bovidae; genus Bos; species Bos indicus x Bos taurus. The sequence goes on from NW_020867154.1 coordinate 25,811, forward strand.
TCTGAAGGAGATCAGCCCTGGAATTTCTTTGGAAGGGATGATGCCAAAGCTGAAACTCCAGTACTTTGGCCACCTCATGCGAAGAGTTGACTCATTGGAAAAGACTCTGATGCTGGGAGGGATTGGGGGCAGGAGGAGAAGGGGATGACAGAGGATGAGATGGCTGGATGACATCACTGCCTCGATGGACGTGAGTCTGAGTGAACTCTGGGAGTTGGTGATGGACAGGGAGGCCTGGTGTGCTGCGATTCATGGGGTCGCAAAGAGTCGGACACGACTGAGCGACTGAACTGAACTGAATAGTAAATTACTACTTTTTTCCTCCACTCTTTTTTTTCTTGCAGTACCACATGAATTGAGATTATGCAAAACTAAGAATGTTCCTGATGGTTAGGTAATAGCTTAATGGAATCTGATAATTTCCAGTTGAGGCAGCTGGTGCAATCCACATGTTAATACCATCCACTTATACTAAGTGAAGTTTTACAGCACTTTCCCATGAAACACCTATCTTGAGCATGAGCCTCCAAGCACTCATGGGAAGTGGGTAAGGCAGGTAAAATCATCCAAATTTTATGGATGATGAAACCAAGATATTTCCTGACTTATTTTCTTTGGGTAATGAGATGAACATGAGGTGAAGTGAGACTTGAAAAGGGTTTACCCAACATCACATGGGTGAGAGCCCAGAACCTGGGACTAGACTCCTCAGCCTTCCAGCAGTGAGTCCTGCTGCAGAGAGGCAGCATAATGGAGGGGCTGAGGGTTTGGAATGAGAAATGGGCCAAGAATCTAACTCCTTTACTGGCTGAGTCCTTATGGGCAAGTCTCCTTTGTCTTATCATCTATACAGTGTGGGCCTTCCCAGGCAATCATACTAATGTGAGAGTTGTCAGGAAATTTAATGTGAGATCATGAATGCAGAAGCATCTGGCACATCTTCTGCCCCTCCAGAGCATGAAAAGAGGTTTCAGAGTGTCATCATCAGCCTAGTTACTGAGCATCACCATTATCAGGCGCAAGGCTTGCTGAGAGGTTGCCCTATACCAGACACTGTGCCGAGAGCGGCACCTAAATTATCCTTGTAATTGCCACATCAACCTTCTGAGGAATTTATTATTCCTATTGGATTGATGAGAAAACTGAGATATGAGAAAGTAAATAAACATTTGACCCAAGTATACATTTGTAAAAAGGCTGGGCCCAGAGTCAAGACTTTACTGCCTCCTTATTTGTAGATCTGTAGGTGAAAGAAACATTAAAAACACCTGGACTGCAGGCTTAGCTTCCAGGTCTTGCGACTTACAATATTTATTACAAGAAATGTTTTATCAGTAAGTTAAAATGCTAAAGTCTGTGAAAAATTTGCTTTAGGCTGTAAGTACAGTGCATTTAAGATTATTCTTATAGTAATCATTCATAAGAACTTTAACTTTAATTAACTTTAACATAAAACTCTCATAAGAATTTTAACTTGTTCTGTAGTCGGTAATATTTCTTTTTATTTTTTTATTCAAGAATAATTGCTTTACAGAATTTTGTTGTTTTCTGTCAAACATCAACATGAATCATTGTCAAAATCAACATAGGTATACATATATCCCCTCCCTTTTGAACCTCCCTCCCATTTCCCTCCCCATCCCACCCCTCTAGGTTGATACAGAGCCCCTGTTTGGGTTTCCTGTAATGCTTTCTTGGTGGAACATAAAAGAGGCATGTATGCCTGATGGGCTGGGTTTGAGGACCAGATTACCTTATCTATATGCATTCCTTTGTCTTGTTGACCTGGTGGAAATGGCATGGCAGTGACTCCCTAGACATAGGTCAAAACCGGCTAAAAACTTCAGTAAGAGAATGAGTAACATCTTGAGTTGAGCCACGGAGAGTTTGTCTTTGCCCTTAGCGCTTGACTTTGTTTTTGAGCTAAGTTCAACTGAAAGTACCACAAATTCCATTCAACTCCATACTTTGACAAAGTTTAGCCAGTTTTTTGCAAATACAGATGAGAAATTCAGTTCCAGAGACCAACTACTACAGGAGATTGAGGAGGGGCCCAGCTAGCACTCTTTCCAGTGGGCCAGTGCCCCACACTTCTGTGGAATATTAGCACCATGAATGGTGAGGGGTGCTGCTTAGAAATAAAAAGTGACAGCTTCCAACTGGCATTTCCCATTATGTGGAGTCTTTCTAAATGAGATGATTTTCCATTTGGGGGAGGGAAGAGTAAGAGGTCGATGAAGGCAGAGGCAGGTGTCTGGAACTTCCAAAGATGGGAGACTACAGTTTTCCTCACAGGTTGAAAATGATAGAGCCCTCATGTGTATGCATTTCCTTAATAATTTATACATTCCAGTTCTTTGAGAGGTGGTGAAGACAGAATACATAGCACATTCAGAGTCACAATTAAGTACTTAACAATAAGGCAAAATTCTGAAGCGAAAACAGGATTTTCAAATATACATTCATCAACCCAATGTAAAGTCAATGACATTCCATATTCCTTAAGCCAAGTCTGTACATACTTATGAGGTTTGTCAATACCGGGAAAAGAGTGACAAGCTGAACAATTACCCAGGTAACTTGTTTCTGGAGAGTTTGCTTAGACAACGCTAACCTATATTTCCTCTCTCCTTGCCCCCACCCCACCCCAGTTTTCCCCGAGCATATTTTTGTATCTGCATTATCTATATACAACTATATTCACCTTCCATTTCACTTTGTATAGGCAGAGTATGACCTTGGCTGCATATATGCATATTAAATACAGTAGATGTTCAGGAGAATTAGATGGATGAAGTACAGGGATCCAAAGTCTGTTTTGCTCTACTATGTAGCTCCAGCCAGACAAGGAAACCATTAATAATCACCAAGTGAATTAATGAGGATCCGTTCAGTCTAAAATCCTTTTCTTTCAAGCTTTTGAAGTGTTTGGATACTCATCTAGACCTGACTGCTTCCCTTGTGGCTCAGCTGGTAAAGAATTAGCCTGCAATGTGGGAGACCTGAGTTCAATCCCTGGGATCCCTGGGAAGATCCCCTGGAGAAGGAAAAGACTACCCACTCCAGTATTCTGGTCTGGAGAATTCCATGGACTGTATAGTCCATGGGTCACAAAGAGTTGGACATGACCGAGTGACTTTCATTTTCTAGACCTGACAACACAGATACATCCAGATACACAGATATATTTCTGCATATGTTTATGTCATATAGATGATCTAGATAATTTCAATTTCAAATACTTGCTGCTTTATTAATGCCCATCCTTTAATTTTTAGGATTCCTGCTTCTCCTTTACTTGATTTCTGGGTCAATTAGAATATCTCTGGGCCAGAGTGTCAATTCAGTATTGATCTTGAAAATAAATATGGGGAGTGAGAATAAGGGACAGGCATGGATTCCAAAAGAAAGAAAAGAGCTTCCACTCTCAGTAGCTTACATTCTCATTTTATACTCAGCTGTTGCCCTACTGCCAAACAGCAGGATGAGAAGAATATTCAGGTTGACTCAATGGCAAACATTTACATATTTGTAAATGAATTTAGTTTTTGAGTTTTATGTGGCATTCAGCAGATACACTTGTAAGGCCATATCAATAATACACAAGGAAAATACTATTAATACTTGGAAAATTCACTCATCTGTTTGATTTGGCGCTAATTCCAAGATGTGCATTTTTCTATGGTTACATAGAGTGGTGATTCAGTAAATCAGGTTAACTGTTAAATCTCATAGGTAACTGTTAAATTGGGAGCTAGGATAAAATGTGATTGTAGGGGTTCTACCCTGGCTGTGTTTCTCTACTGATATGCTTGTTGCTCTTGGCTTAGGGTCATGGAAAGAAAGAAGAGGGAAGAAATGGTGAGAGAGAAGGATAATGGTACAAGGAGCACTCCTTAGAGTTTGAACCCACTGGGTTGTAGATTTAGATATACATTCAGAGTCTTACCCTCCCTGAAAATCACAGAAGCTTCAGTAAGAGTTAATAGGTGCCATTATCTAAATTTATCTCTTGGTTACTGCACTCCTGGAGCTAAGCAACTATGCAGATATGAAAAGAGGAATTTTATTTAATTTAAAATGTATTGTGTGAATTTTTAGTATGGCAGATGAATGGTAGTAATTATATCTTATTCAGGCTATTAATAAGTTACTTTGTATTCATATACCTGAATCTACACCTGTTGTATCAGAGGTAAGAGAGGAATAAATTGAGAAATTGGGAAAGGATAGTCTTCAATTTAACTTTTTCTGCAGACAAGTCACATGTGGATAAACAAGAGTTACTTGAATGTAGTTTGTAGGAAAAGTCAAATGCTGAATTTGTAAGCATTTCTCCAAGGGTATGGATGTTGTAGTCCCCACCCCACCAAAAAGCAAATGAAAACCGTTTTATTCATAGTAGGAGATATGTTTGATCCAAGGTACGCAGATGTTGGCCTGGCCTTTGTAATCAAATTGAGTGCTTCTGCCCCAGATGTTAAAAAGCTCCCAATTCAGTGTAGGACAGTAAGGAGCTGGGGTGAGTTTTTGCTGGTGGCTTGTCTTTTCCAACTGAGAAGGCAATGGCAACCCACTCCAGTACTCTTGCCTGGAAAATCCCATGGACGGAGGAGCCCTAGTAGGCTGCAAATCCATGAGGTTGCTAAGAGTCGGACACAACTGAACGACTTTACTTTCACTTTTCACTTTCATGCAAAGCATGTTTTGTGGAATTGGGTCTTTAGGGCTGCAGTTTTCCTGTACAAACTCTTGGCCTCTATTTTCTCTTGCAGTCTGGTGTCTGGTTTGGATCTGGTCAGATGAACCGTGTCTCCTGCCTAGCTGACAACCCACAGGAGGTAAGCCTATAAAATGGCACAGGCCATGGTTGTTCATGTGAGGAGGACTACCTGGCAAAGATGGGTGGTTCCCATGTGGAGTTCTGTTGAGCAGTGCTCTGGGGCAGGGACTGACCAAACTTCTTTAGCGCTCGAGGCACTTGTCTGAATTTTCTTGGGGTGAAAATCATTTCTAGCCGGTCCTCTGGTCTCGTCTGGATGCAAGGATAAGTCATTTTTCTTCTGCATCTTCTCAACGCACCGACCTTGCAAAGTCTGCACGTGGAAGCGTCTCAGAAGGGTGACCAGGACGACCTTCATCATCACCATGGCGATGTACTTTCCCGCACAGGCCCGGGGCCCAAGCCAAATGGCTGAAAGTACCTGTAAGGAACCTGGGAAAGAGATCAGAGAATTAGCCAGAGTAGTAAAGGCTAGAGTCATGCGTCTCCGTTTGATTCACCCTGAAACCACAGTCAGTCAGAATGCTTGGTTTAGTGATTTGGCCATACTGCTTCTTCACAGACAGGAATGACTATGACTCAGATAAGACTTTCTCCTTCCAGTTTGATTCACCCTTTGTGATACAGACACAGCCTCAAACAATCCCCAGTTATGTTTTCATGTGAAGTACTCAGCTAGCTCTGTGGGAAGGCCACATCTTTACTGCTGTTTCTGCCAGTCCACTGAGGCAAAGACTGTTGTGCCAGGTCATATAACCTGATGCCAAGGACAATTTAGGCAAAAGTGTGCTTTCCTGTCCTATTAATGCCAAGAATCTAAATATTGTTTTGTCATACAAATATTTAAAGGGACACACCTCTCTGTCTTGTCCCCATTTGGATTCTGGCACCTAATAGATGCTTAGTTATTTTAGACCAATTGCAACATGGCATGGGTTGCTTACATAGAAGCAAAATGAATTAGAGAACTGGTTTAACTTAGATCATATCTCTTCCCAATATGGCAATGGAAAAGGGGGCACAGAGGGAACTGTATGGATAATTCAGATTTTTTAAAAAATTGCCTGGAATTTGACATAACAGAGGCAGAATCTCCAGTACACCTCAATTAAGAACAAGGTGGGAGTTCTTCTAATTACCAAATCCTGTTTAGAATAGAGACTAGTACTTGTGGGGCCATTTGGAGAACCAAAGGCAGACTGCAAAAAACAAATCATTTCTTCTCATTTGATTTCCATCTAATCATCATTGATGATGCTTCAGCTGAATCTACATGATGACAATATGATAAGTTTAAATGGAAAAGTGGGTTGGTTAAATAAACTTCATCTCATTTTAGGCAAATTAAGGGCCTGAATTGTTCACACTTTGATCTCTCATGTGCCCTCCATGAAACATTTCCAAGAGCTGGAAAGCCAGCCTCCTTGGCTCAAGGACAGAACTGATGGGCATGTTCTAGCCAGGGGAAATGTGTTCTCTCCTGGTGAGGCTGGAGGGGATGAGTGAATAGAATGAAATGTACAAACACAAATACAGAGGGGATTTAACAGTTGATGCGTTCAAGGGTGGCACGCTCAGTTTTAAGGAAGGACTCTTACATTCTTGGCAAAGTTTTCAAGAGTAAACTCATTAGGCTTTGGGAAAAAAACTCGAGTCTATGCATTCTTCCAAGATTCAGGATAATGTTAGTCCCCTTTTTCACCGGGTAGCCATCGATGACATCATCCTCTAAGGCTTTGCGCATGACCAGGTCCACAACGGGCTGGTACCGCATGCTCTCATTAATAAAGTTTTCCACCACTTTTAGCTTTTGCATATCATCAATCCTTATGTCTCTTTCACCTGTAGAATAAGATTAAAAAGACACAGCTCATGTTAGTTTCAATATATGGTCAGTGTTTAAAATCATACATTTTCCACAGAACAGTTTGCTCTTAGTTGAAAAAATGTATATCTATAATTCTAATGTAAACCAATAACTGGAGTAAAATATCCTGTGCTTGTTCCGTAGAATGTCTTATGAAATTTTGATTTGAATTTTATTATCTGAACATCTAGGGGTTTCATAGTTAAGTCTAAATTTCTAGAAAATAACAAAAATGAAAAAACATTGGATCCGCATCCCCACATGGCCGCAGTTGGCTGAGGCTGAGTGTCTGAGGAGCCCTATAGAAAAACTCTCTGCAGCATGATGTAGATCTACTCAGTCTGCTTCAAACATTTATCTGCCACCTCTGTGGTTCTTGAGTTTGGTTCCCTACTCTAAATTCTAGAAGATGTTAATTTCTTCTTTAGTCAAAGTGAGATGGTGAGTTTAATCATGTTCAAGGAAATGTTCTCTTCTGGTATCCTGTGCAGTCTTCTGTCAGAAAATGTCTTTGATTATCCCTCCTCCCCATCATCCAGGACAACCTGGTGTGTTAAGGTGCCAAGAACTCCCTCTCCCCACCACACAAAAGGGGGTCCTGAGATAAGCCCTAGGTGAGCTGGGGATTTGGTGGACACCTCTACAGTCTCAGTATGGCCCAACACTGGTCAGACAGGCTCAGATAACTCTAAAGCATTCTCAAATAGAGTATCAGTTCTATAGAATGAAATTCAACCCAGAGTCCCGAGGCAGGTCTGTCTCCTGTATAACTATGCTATCCAGGAGAGGTCTTACTTGGTCAGAGAACTCTACTGACCCAGCCCTTCATGTACTGCTCTTTGTGTTTATCTGGGGGGGAGGTGGAGGGCAGATGAGGAAGGTAATCCAAGTCATTTCCTAGGAATGACCAGGTGTGTGGGCCTAGAGGGAGCACGTGTACATGCACTAGTGTTTGTCCCGGTTTTATGTTTCAAGAGGACTGTTTTGTCAGGGAGACATCATGGAGCACAAGCCCTTTTCACCTCTCAAGGAAATTGTATTAAAGGCTTATGATCTCAAGAGCAATTTCCTCCTTGTTGTCTACAGTCTGTCATTCTATGGCTCTCCTTCTCGCTCCAGTGAGCCTGCTTGTTGAGTTCTCTTTCCTCATGATACTGAGAGCCCCAGGACTGCAGAGATGGCTCTGGCTCCTTCACCACGGTGCCCCCACACCTGGCACAGAACCCATAACCTAAAATGGGTGCTCAAGAAAACATTCCAGAACCAAAGCCTGGGGGTTATTGTGGTTCCTCGCTATCTACCTTCCCAGGCAGCTTTCCTCCTACAACAGCACATCTGCAGAAACCTTCTTTCACATATTTAATACTTGTATGAAATTTCACCTTATTGTCAACTATTTCAAGCAGCACTCAATTGTTTAAAGGTAAATAAGATAAAATTTTTTTAAAATGTATTGCCTTTCATCAAAGAAATAGGTTGTTTCATAGAGACTCTTTAAAGTCAACAAAGAAAAATCTATCATTACAGATATCTCTTCACATGTGTCTGAAATGTACTCCTAAAGAGATTACTTATGTGAAGCATGTTCCAAATAAAGCATTTCATTTTCTCCCAGAAAGCAATTCTGACTTGAATGTGGCAGTATTTTTAGGGGAAAGTGGGGATATCAGAAGCAATGCGAGAAATGATGTGAAGCAGAGGCAGAGCAGGAGGAGATGGAGTTGGGAAGAGCTGAGCAAGGACCTGGGGGCTCCCTGC
>NW_020867155.1:0-18551 GCF_003369695.1 Bos indicus x Bos taurus
ACCGGGGTTCGATTCCCCGACGGGGAGGCAACACACCCTTGGACTTCCCTGGTGGCTCAGTCGGTAAACCGTGGTCTACAATGCGGGACACCTGGGTTCGATCCCTGGGTCGGGAAGATTCCCTGAGAAGGAAATGGCAAACCACTCCAGTACTCTTGCCTAGAAAATCCCATGGACGGAGGAGCCTGGTGTCATGGGGGTCCCAAACAGTGGGACATGACTGAGCGACTTCACTTTCACTTTCAGTATCCAAAAATGGAAGTTTGATCCCTGGATCGGGCAGATCCCTTGGAGGAGGAAATGACAACCCACTCCAGTATTCTTGCCTGGAGAATTTCATGGACAGAGGAACCTGTGGGCTACAGTCCATGCGGTCACAGAGTCGGACACGACTGAGCAGTTGAGCAACTGTACACTTACACATACATATACACTCAAAAGTCTGAATTTACAAAATGTAAATTGAGAAAATGATTTCTTTTTGTAGCACAATCTTGTAAACATAGCACAGCTAGAAGGAGAGCTTTTCTTGCAAAAGAGGAAACAGATGTTGAGGGGAAGGTAGAAGAAGAAAGTAGAAGCTTTCTTGTCCTGCATTTGCCCCTCGTGAAGACCTCCTGTAGATACAGCTTGCACGTTACTATAGTAGGGGAAACTAAATTTATCTATATAGGAAAAACAATCCTTAAAGTGGATTTTAATAGCTGGATATCGAGTTCATTTAAAATGTATCTCAGTGTATGCTTATTCTAATTGCTGCTGCTGCTGCTGCTGCTCATTCTAATAAAACATCACCCCTGTGAAGCCCTTCCCAGTGTTTCCCTTGGGAGGAGGGGATCATTGCTACCTATAATGTCCCACCAGTATTTATACATCTATTAGTGTCAGCCACTTTGTATTTTATTATATTGTGAGTTTCTCAAGTCTGGATCCTTTTCAACATTGTATCCAACAACCTAATGCAGCCAGGGTCAGAGTTATGTGTGACTAGTGAACACACCTATCTTCTAGTCTGAATTTTTTCATGTTTTAAATAAAAATGTCAGGTTCATCCTTACAACTTAGTATAGGCAACCTTGATTTTAGGTTACCAAAGTATACTGTTTCTCCCCTTCAAATTCAGTTTGAATCGACAAATGTGTTATCAAACTAATATAATGTTCTGTTCTTCATGTACAGAATAAATTAAAATTAATTTTTTCTTAATGTTTAAAATTATATGTGCTTCATTGAAATAAGTAAGATGTTTGAAAGATTAGGATCTTAGACCTGTCAAATAATTAGTGTTAGAATCATTGAAATTTTTTTTACTATTTTAATATATTTCAAATTAAAATTAAAAGAGAAAAAAGTGGATATGAAGAAGTAATGAGATTGAAACATTCTTGTAATCAGAATTGCAGCTTTATTCTGCTATCTATGTAAAGTAATGGAAAAAATGTGAACATAATTATAAGAACAAGAGGTTTAATAGATTCTAAAATCATGGGTTGGAAATTACTTCCCAAGATCCATCTGCCATGAGCACTTTGAATGAAATACAACTTTGATTTGCTTTTGGATCATGAAGGTACAAAACAATCATATTTCTGAGTGATGGGGGAAATGGGCATAGAAAATAGGATTGACCCATACTCCTCTCTCTCAGGGCTACCATCAGATAACCGATTTTGAAAATTCTCATTGGATTAATTAATAAATTTTTTTTTCTAACAGTATGAAAATTTTGGCAAGACAATACCCATGTATAAGGGTAGGGATCACATGTAAGGGTAGGGATTATTGTTAGGGTATTGCTAAAGGAAATGGTGTTCTGAGATGTATTGTTTTACTTTGCTAGGGAGTTCCATTTGGTGCATAGAAATATGCTTCACTGACTACAACATGCCATGCTATTCCCACTTCCTGTTATTCTAAAAGAAAAACTATGGAAGAAATATTCCTCATTATTATTTAATAATTAAACAGAAAAGAACTTCTTTTCAGATTCTTTTGAAGTAATCACAAGGAGTTTTTGAAATCTCAGCAAAGGGAATACCCCATGGTGTTTCTTTTCCTTTTTTTTTTTTTTTTTTTGTGATTCTATGTCATGGAAAGGATGAAAGAAATGCCTTAAGAAGAAGACTACTGAAACTTTTGACATTTTTTAAGCAAATATGAAAGCTGACTAGTCACAGGATTAGTTCCTTAAGAATGCATAGTTACAATTTACAAAGCTAGAGAAGCTTTTGAGGGAAACTGACCTGAAGCACTAGAAGCATATAAAATTTGAGAAAAGGCCCAAGCTAAAAATCTGAATGATTAAGAAAGAGTACCAGATCAGATTCTGTAGGTAATATTAAGACTGATATGGATAAAAAATAGTTAGGATTTACTGAGAAAGATACCAAATCATTTGTGTGTGTCATATTATTTAAAAATATTTCTTTAAAAGTTATGTGCTTTACTACTTATCATTTTCTTTTTTTTATTTAGATATTTTAAATAGATTTATAACATTTATTAAAACTATAATGTATTTTTTATTCAGCTATAATGAACCATGGCATGCACATTACACACACATAAACAGAGTCTTTGGCTTGTATTTTTTTGGCCATGAATGAGCACCATTGCTAGTATGAATAGCCAAATATGATCACGAGGAATATGTTTAAGAGGGTAAAAATGTTTCTTAAATGCCAGTGTTTAAATCCCAGAGCAGGCATCTGGGCAGAAGGAAAATGTATGGCACACTGAATGCTTCTGGCTGGTGTCTGCATGCCTCTTTTGTATATCCTTTCTAATTGGTCAATGCCTGTGACATTTTGATTTTAAAAAATTTTTAATGTCATTTATGGTGGCATATATAATTATAAAGTGACAGACAGCACTTTTGAAGTTTCCACAAGCTCACTTCTATGTTGTTTGTTGTTCAGTCACTAAGTCATGTTGGACTCTTTGCAACACCATGGACTGTGGCACGCTAGGCTTCCCTGTCCTTAACTATCTTCCAAAGTTTGCTCAATTTCATGTCCACTGAGTCAGTGATGCTATCTCACCATCTAATTCTCTTTTGCCCCCTTCTCCTTTTGCCTTCAATCTTCCCATCATCAGGATCTTTTCTAATGAGTCAGGTCTTTGCATCAGGTGTATTGGCGCTTCAGCTTTAGCATCAGTACTTTCCAATGATATTCAGAGTTGATTTCCTTTAGGATTGACTGGTTTATTCTCCTTGCAGTCCAAGAGACTCTAAAGAGTCTTCTCCAGCACCACAATTCAAAGCATAAATTCTTCCATGCACAGCTTTCTTTGGACAGGACAAGAATCCCATGGACAGAAGAGTATGGCAAGTCTCAGTTCATGGGGTTGCAAAGAATCAGACACCACTGAGAACTAACAGTTCACTTCACAGGTTTCTTTGGGTCCAACTCATACATCCATACATGACTACTAGGTAAACCATCACTTTGACTCTATGGTCCTTGTTTTGTAAAGTGATGGCTGCTTTTTATTTTTTTTTTAATTTTAATTGTATTTTTAAACTTACATAATTGTATAGTTTTGCCAAATATCAAATGAATCCATCACAGGTATACATGTGCTCCATCCTGAACCGTCCTCCCTCCTCCCTCCCAACCATCCCTCTGGGGTCGTCCCAGTGTACTAGCCCCAAGCATCCAGTATCGTGCATTGAACCTGGACTGGCATCTCGTTTCATACATGATATTTTACATGTTTCAATGCCATTCTCCCAAATCTTCCTACCCTCTCCCTCTCCCACAGAGTCCATAAGACTGTTCCAATACATCAGCGTCTCTTTTGCTGTCTTCGTATACAGGGTTATTGTTATCATCTTCTAAATTCCATATATATGCGTTAGTATACTGTATTGGTGTTTTTCCTTCTGGCTTACTTCACTCTGTATAATAGGCTCCAGTTTCATCCACCTCATTAGAACTGATTCAAATGAATTCTTTTTAATGGCTGAGTAATACTCCACTGTGTATATGTACCACAGCTTTCTTCTCCATTCGTCTGCTGATGGACATCTAGGTTGCTTCCATGTCCTGGCTTATTATAAACAGTGCTGCGATGAACATTGGGGGTACACGTGTCTCTTTCCCTTCTGGTTTCCTCAGTGTGTATGCCCAGCAGTGGGATTGCTGGATCATAAGGCAGTTCTATTTCCAGTTTTTTAAGGAATCTCCACACTGTTCTCCATAGTGGCTGTACTAGTTTGCATTCCCACCAACAGTGTAAGAGGGTTCCCTTGCTTTTTAATACACTATCTAGGTTTGTCATAGCTTTCTTTTAAGGCGCAAGCGTCTTTTAATCATGGCTATAGTCACAGTCCGCAGTGATTTTAGAGCCCAAGAATATAAAATCTGTAACAATAGCCTAGCAAAGTTATTAGCATATTGACAACAATATTCACTGCAGCGTTGTTTGTAATAGGAAAAATGGGAAACTAAAGGTGGCACTTGTGGTAAAGAAGCCACCTGCCAATGCAGGAGACACGAGAGACACAGGTTCAATCCTTAGATAGGGAAGATCCCCTGGAGGAGAGCGTGGCAACCCCCTCAGTGTTCTTGCCCGGGGAATCCCATGGACAGAGGAACCTGCAGGATACAGTCCACAGGATTGCAAAGAATCAAACACGACTGACCGTCTTACACAAAGGCCCATGAGTAGGAGATTTAATAAATTGTGATATGCCCTCACTTTCATATACTGTGCAACAATAAAAATGAATGAGGTAGATCTATTTGTATCCTTATGTAAAAGTTACAACATAGTCTTTATTGAAAAAATTTTCAAAAAATATATACATATTACTTGTGTATAAAAGAAACCCAAACCAGAAAAATTATTACCCCATATGTATGTGTAAATTCAGAGAAAACTGTCCTGGAAGAAACACATCAAATCGATGACAATGATTACTTCTGTTAATGGTATACGATACAGGGCTTGTTTTCAAAAGAGACTTTAATCTTATTTCCAATGTCGTCCTTTTTATTAGGGAAATGCATTCTAATATTAACTAACTAAAACTTTTTTTTTTTTTTTAACCTTGCTATGGCTATTGGAAAAAAGTCAAAGGGAAATGCATAGCAATGTCTATTACACTGTTTTTTTCTTTATGCCCAGATAACGCCCTTCAAACATGGGAACATTTCTAGGGACTTGACAAAGGCATTGACTTTATGCAAAACCATCCATTTCATTACTGTAGCAGAGTGTGTGGGGCAAAGACTGCTGGATCTCCTGCCCAAACATAAACCTATTTGAAAACACTCTAGATATATAATAGCTCATCTAAGTGTGTCTATTCTTTTCCTGCTGTGGCTGTTACATGTGGTTCTTACTAATGAATGCAAAGCATGTTTTTCAGAAGACATACAGGGTTTAATAAAAAAGGTATAAACTAATATATTATAGAGCTAATTTGAGAGATTGGGACAAAGGATCCATGGAATATAAATGTACTTATTCTGGTGAATCAGCATTCTGGAAGTTATAAAGATGAATTGAACTATGGACATGACAGAGAAATATTCTAATAATAACCCTTGGCTATAATAGTTCTTCTGTGAAAAACCCTGGCCCACCTGCCCCTGTCAACAAGGGAGACTTCTTGGTCATAATGCTTATTTGCTCTCATGGAACTGTATTTTGTTCTTTGGTGAGACATGAAATTAATGTTGTCTCCTCATAGATAATAAGCTTTATGAGGACAAGTTCCACACATGCTCTTACTCACCTTTATATAGGTACAATGCCTGGTAAGGAATTAACAAATGAATAATAAATGAAATAAAGGAAAAATACGAGCTAATTTTACATGTTGAGGGAGAGCAAAGACTTTTAATGAAATTTTGCTTAATTTTCTATTAGGAAATAGAGACAAAGCCATGTTTGGTAAACTGCAGAGCAGTTTAAAATAGCATTATTGCCTTTAATGAAGAGATAATGTAAGTAAATATCCATTATGTGCTACTCATTAGTCTACAAATAAGGGATATGGTGATGATGAATGAGCTGTACCACAAAGAGCTGAAATCACAAGGAATTTCACCCTGGGGACTTTGCACAAATGTGAGCAATTACACCCTAAAGCTAGGGAGGCTGCATGATTGTGGTGACTGTATTGCAATGTTCTGGCTTTGATATATTACTTAAATGGCATAGCCATAGTAATGACTGGTACCATGAACCAATACTTTAGAGCTTACTTTATGCCAAGCACTCTTTTGAGGTGTAAACATGTATTCATCTACTCCATTTTATCCCTAATTAAGGAGGTAATACCTACTTGTAGAAAACTTGAAATTATAAAAGACTGAATTTCTGATTGTCCTTAAGTAAATCTTGCATTTCAATTTTTATAAAGTTGTTTTATTCTTAGAGGATTATATTGAATTTTAAAATATCAATCTGAGAGGCCTTACTTTTTAATAGGTTGCACAATATATTTATATATATTTTACAACATAAATTTAGCCTTGCATTTGCCATGTTTTTAGGAGTATTCTTTCTTCTTATTGTTTGTATGGTTTTTACTTTTCTGATCTGCCCCTTCCTTGGTTTTCTGTGTTTCACTGTTACAGACTTTACACTTATTCAGAAGATAGACATTGTATTTTTAATTCTACTAATGGTTGCCTTTTAGTTTACAACATACATAATTCAATCTGCATTTCTTTAATTCTCAAAAGATTAGCATAAAGACATACGTTCATTGTCCTTGGTGCCTAACAGAGAATTTAGCAGCTTGGCCAATGTGATAACCACATTTAACCTTCATTAATTGTCTGGGGTTTGTAAATTCAACAAATTACCGTACAATTAATTGTCTTTACCACATAAAGTTTTCCATTAGTTGTTTTTGGATTTACCACTGAAAACTCAAAACCATGTTACAAATGCAATCCACAGCCAGATCTGTAAACATATTTTATCATTTAGTAACAGTTATGTTTAGTAAAATAATAAGAATTGTGTATATATATATTTAATACTTTTATGTATCAGATACAGTGCCATATGAACTATGCAACTGTATATACACTGTCTCTGAGGAGTTGTCTATTTTTTATCTCCATTTCTTACTGAAGGATCTGAAATTCAAATAATATTAGGCAATTAATCCAAGGTCAGTGAATTAAGCAATTAATCCAAGGTCAGCTTGGTGGTGCCCAAGCTGAGATTTGAATGCAGCATTCATGTGAAGGAAGACTGAACTCTTTTATTTTTGGCTGTGCCAGGTGGCAGGTGGGATCTTAGTTCCTTGGTCATTGATTGAACCCCATGCCCCTGAGTGGAAGCACAGAGTCTTAACCACTGGACTACCAGGGAAGATCCAAGGCTGAACTCCTATAAACCACACTATACAATCACTATAAAGTTTTCTTTATCCACCTCCTCTAATGTTGCACTTCATTTTTTCCATACATACTGATAAAGTACATAAAACTTAGTAGACAATCTGTTGAATGAAATGTTAAGGCCTTGCCCTCCTTTGATGCGAAAAACTGACTCATTGGGAAAGAACCTGATGCTGGGAAAGATTGAAAAAGCAGGAGAGAAGGGACAACAGAGGATGAGATGGTTGGATGGCATCACTGACTCGATGGACATGAGTTTGAGCAAGCTCTGGAAGTTGGTGATGGACAGGGAAGCCTGGTGTGCTGCACTCCATGGGGTCACAAAGAGTCAGACATGACTGAGTACATGAATTGAACTTAACTGAGAGGATCAATGCCTTTATTCTGCTTATGCATTTTTTGCTATTTTGAAAGATTGAGGGAAAAAGGAGAAGGGGGTGGCAGTGGATGAGACAGTTAGGTTCATCACTGACTTAATGGACATGAAATTGAGCAAACCCCAAGAGATCGTGAAGGACAGAGGAGCCTGGTAATGCTATAATTCCTGGGGTCAGAAAAAGTTGAACATGAACTTAGTGACTGAACCACAGCTGTATGTATATTTTATGTGTGTAAAAGACCTAAAATCTTCATTTACTGCTTTATAGGTCAATAGATGATGTTTTCGGAGAAGGCAATGGCACCCCACTCCAGTACTCTTGCCTGGAAAATCCCATGGATGGAGGAGCCTGGTAGGCTCCAGTCCACGGGTCGCTAAGAGTCGGACACGACTGAGCGACGTCACTTTCACTTTTCACTTTCATGCATTGGAGAAGGAAATGGCAACCCACTCCAGTGTTCTTGCTGGAGAATCCCAGGGACAGAGGAGCCTAGTGGGCTGCCATCTATGGGGTCGCACAGAGCGAACCACGACTGAAGCGACTTAGCAGCAGCAGCAGTTGTTCCATGTCCCAGTTCTAATTGTTGCTCCTTACAGGCATACAGGTTTCTCAGAAGATAGGTAAGGTGGTCTGATAGTCTCATCTCTTCAAGAATTTTCCACAGTTTATTGTTTATCCACACACAGCCAAATGAAAATGGCAACCCACTCCATGATTCTTGGCCCTGAGAAATCCCATGGACAGGGGAGACTGGTGGGTTGCAGTCCATGGGCTTTCCAAAGGTTGGACACGACTGAGCAACTAAACAACAAATACATATATGAATCACCATGTTGTACACCTGAAGCGAATATAACAATATAAGTCAATAAAAAGCTTACAAATGTTCTGATGGGGAATTACAAGTGCTAGAAATCTCTTGACAAGGATTGAGCTTACTATGTGCATCAGGGCAGGCACTACCCGACAGAGGGACTTTATGGTGCAACATGAAAGGTGAAGAGGAGCTAAGTGGTGAGGAAGATACTGAAGAAGGTGAATATGACTGGAAAGTCAGAGTATCAATCATTTTGATGTGGACAAATAAAAATGATGTATTTAAAAATATAGAAGAATGAGAAATGAGGCTAAAGAGGTGTCCATAGATTAGATACTAGAACTTGTCTCCTCCCTCTGGACTCTTGCTTTTAGTTTGTATCTAGTGATGGAAATCTGCTGTTATGTTATTGTGAAATTGAAATGAAATTTAGCTTCCAGAAATATTTGCCATAATGAAAAGGAAATTCTAAGAGGACAGCTCTGAATATGTGTTTGTTGAGCTGTTGGAATGATGAGAAGCTTGGTGGAGCTTATTATTAACATGCTCCTGTTGGTATTTTGAAGGACAGACTCTGAAAAAGGCATTGGAATATTAATGAAAGTTTTATTATGAGATAAAAATCCTACAACTAGAACAAAAAACACACATTAACCAAAAATAAATAGTGGGATATATTTCCATGGCTACTAAAATATTAT
Organism: Bos indicus x Bos taurus; assembly: GCF_003369695.1. NCBI lineage: Eukaryota > Metazoa > Chordata > Mammalia > Artiodactyla > Bovidae > Bos > Bos indicus x Bos taurus. The sequence goes on from NW_020867155.1 coordinate 9,269, forward strand.
TCTGGTTTTTGTTAAGCTGAGAAATGAAATGGATATCTCATAAGAGGTAAATGGAGTTTAGCCCGTTACATTGGCTGAGAAGAAGCACAAATCTCACTTTTTCAATTCCTGCCTCAAAAATGGTGAACTATCTAAATTTTCAATCTTGAGATGAAAACTCTAGTATGAATATTCGCCCTATTAATGTGATGTAGGAGAAAAATGATCAGTGAAGTCCAGATAAAATGCAATATGCATATTCTATAAATGATAAAGATTTAACAAGAGTAGAAATGATAGACTCTAAAATCTTTAGACTTCAAAGCTATCAATTGTAGCAGAAATCAAGTTCTCTCACATATTTGCAAAATGAATATATTTTCACTTAAACCAAGTTCATAGAAAAAGTAATTGGAAGCCTGACTTTAGAGAAGTGATATAAACGAGGTGATGCATGTTAACTTGTATAGTGAAAACCATAGTTGTGCTTATCCTCACCATCCCTGTACTCCACCAAAAAACAACAACAAAAACAAACAGAAAAATACACAGCAACCTCCTGCCTTAAGGGAGAGAAATGTCTGGGAGTGGGAATGGTGTTGGAAATGGGAGTGGAGCCATGTAAAGTATGCTAACATCTAAAAGAGTTTTCAGAATTTTGAAATCTGACAAAATATTTTTTCAGAAAGATGGATGGGGTAAGGGTTTGTGAAAGATTTTCAAATACTTTCCCTCTGAATTTGGTAAGTTCTTGGTACATTTTTTTCTTTATGTGAACTAAATTTATTTTACCGAAAGTAAGCCAGGCACCTGAAAAAGCTGGCGTAAAACTCAACATTCCAAAAAAGAAGATAATGGCATCCGGTCCCATCACGTCATGGCAAATAGATGGGGAAACAATGGAAGCCGAGACAGACTTTATTTTCTTTGGGGCTCCAAAATCACTGCAGATCATGACTATAGCCATGAAAATTACAAGACACTTGTTCCTTGGAAGAAAAGCTATGATCAACCTAGACAGCATATTAAAAGCAGAGACATTACTATTGCCACCAAAGGTCCATCTAGTCAAGCCTATGGTTTTTCCAGTAGTCATGTATGGATGTGAAAGGTGGACTATAAAGAAAGCTGAGCACCGAAGAATTGATGCTTCTGAACTGTGGTGTTGGAGAAGACTCTTGAAAGTCCTTTGGACTGCAAGGAGATCCAATCAGTTCATCCTCAAGGAAATCAGTACTGAATATTCATTGGAAGGACTGATGCTGAAGCTGACAACCCAATACTTTGGCCACCTGATGTGAAGACCTAATGCTGGGAAAGATTGAAGGTGGGAGAAGAGGACAACCAGATGATGAGATGGTTGGATGGCATCACCAAACTCAATGGACATGAGTTTGAGTAAACTCTGGGAGTTGGTAATGGATAGGGGGCCTGGCATGCTGGAGTCCATGGGGTCGCAAAGAGTCGGACATGACTGAGAGACTGAACTGAATTGAAGCAGGCACATGAGAGTCATTAAATCAGACAGTACAGGAGTGATTAAAAGCATGATCCTAGGATTTAGACAACCCTGAGGTCTTAGCTCTATTATTTTCAAGCATGCACTCTACCCACCTGTCTCAGTTTTCCAATATATTAAAATAGAAACAAAGCCTTCTAACTCTCTGATTGTTGTTAGGGTTAACATGAAATAAAGGCAAAAATCTTAATTCAGGGGCATGTATAGATCCTACAAAAATGATTAGACAATCGAAAATGTCAACAATGACTAAATAATGATGATGATGTAGGAAGAAGCCTCAACTGAGTGAAAATGTATAATCATCTCTTTTTAAATTCCAACTTCTCAAGTTGGAAATAATTAGAAAGTAGAAGGTGTCAACCTTGAGACAGCAGCAAGAACTGAAACATTCAGAGAGAGAAAGCTGGAGGTGCACTCCGAACATCAAGTAACTTTCAGCCTAAGCTCCGTTAGGCAATCAGACCCCAGAGCAAGTCACTGGATCATGGCTTTGATCTGGGAAGTTGCCTCTTCATGGTGGTTCTTGGAGCCATAGCTGCTATTTGTCTGCTCTGAATCCTCCTTCCTCCCAGAAATAATATATACACTTGGCCTGCAAGACACTTTCTGTCTTGGTTTCCTCCTGTTATTACTGACTGCAATTTCTCAACCTCCTTTGCATGATGATTTTTTATATGCCCAACCTCTAAGTAATGGAATTCCTTAGAGCTCATTTCTTGGAATTCTTTCTTTCTTTATTCTGCCACTCACTGTCTAGTTTGCCAGCATTTATAATGTATACTACACCCCTGCAACTCTCATATTTACATCTAGGCCCTGACTTGTCACCTGAATTCCAAGTTCCTGTATCCAACCATTCATTTCTCATATCCACTTATATATCTAATCACCATCTTAAATTTTAGCACAAGAAAACAGAGTTCTTGTGTTAACATTACCCACACCATCCCACTTGCCTTCCTCCAGCTCATTTAAATCATAAGTCTATTTTTCAGTTTACTCATCAGGTTCGCACATCCGTTTTCATCCTTGTATTTTTTTCTCTCATACCCTAAATCCAGCCCACCAAAAAAATTCTATTAGTTCTAAGTTCAAATAGATGCATTAAATTACCTCTTTTGCCACTTCTATCCCACTCATATTTCCTTTCCCCTGGGTCCAAAGCCATCATCTTTTCTCTCTGGATTATATCGTAGTCTCCTAAGTGGTTTCCCTGCTACAATCCTTGCCCTTCCACCATCTGGTCTCAAACAGCAACTAGAACTATCTTTAAAAAAATAAGTTAGATACTATCACATCTCTGCTCAAAACATTCTTAAGAATTTTCAACATCACTCAAAGTAAAAATAAACCTACATTGACCCAGTGGCCCATTTTCTATGATTCACTTCCTGCTTTTTTCCCTGTTTGCTGTTTCCCAGCCACATTGCTTTCCTTGTTCTTCTAACACTCCAAGTATGTTTCTCCCTCAGGCCATTTGAACTTACTATAGCTCTGCCTAGATTTCATCCCCTCAAATGTCCAGAGGACTTGCCCATGTATTTCATTCAGGGCCACTTTCCTTCAAATTTCACATTGTCATGGAGCATTCCCCTGTCCCGTCCATTCTAAAAGAGCACCTTCTTCCCGCGACTTTACCCCCTTCTTTTGAGTTATTGTGCCTCGCAGAATGTAATGTATCCTAGAATGTTTATTATATCTTTTGGATCACTGCAATATTACTTATACCTAGAAAAGTGTCTGGCACATGGTTGAAGAAATATACTATTAAATATGAGTAAGTGCCTGGAAGAATAGAAGTTTATCTTGCCAGTGAGAAGGATCTCTTCCAATTCTTAGCTGGGATCTTTGGAACCAAAGGTGAGGTGGGCAGTGAGAACTTACAATAGTACCTTGCCTCAGTAAGGATTTTATTTTAAACACTTGATTTAAAATAGGCTACCTTACGGGTTTAAAACTGTCTACATACCTCGTGATACATTTCTTCCTACAATTAAGCTCTTCTCAGTCAAGGTGTGTGTTTAGGATCATTTTTTATTTGTTTGTTTTGTTTGGTAAATAAAATGTACACCCCCCATGTACTTTCCACCAAAAGATTGGTAAAGCTTTTTCTGAAAAAATATGTTTATGTCATTTCTGGGACAGAAGGCAAATTGACCACACATTAAAATAAGATTTTTGGAGCTATGGAACTCTCTTCTTCCTTTCTCCTGAGGTCTCTACTCTCCCTTCCAATAATAATCTCTTGGTATAAGCCTGGCTAACAAAGTAAACTGCACATATATTAATAGGAAAACAGCTGTTGAGCTGTTGCAAGAGGCAATATCACCAACTAATATTAGGGCAATATATTTGGTCTCTGAAGACAAAGAGCTTTTCAGTTCACCTTTGCATTATAACATTTGCACATTCATTAAAAGGGGAGAGGGGGAGGTATTTCAAAACCAAGAACTGGAGCCCTTTAGAGGAGACTTTGAATTAGGATTCAGATCATACACCCTGGAAGGAAAAATAATGGAGCCAAGACCTCGTTAACCTATATTTGAAAAGCTTTTGGTGTATTTGCTTGTTTGTTTTAACCAACATTATTGATCAGATAGTGATCCACGGGACTTGAATGCGTGGGACCCAGCTCTGACTATTATCAGCTTCCCTTGCTAAGCTCCTCTGTTCTCCACCTTAAGAAGGTCTCTGTCTGTTTCCTCTTCTGTACCCTCCATGTCTCTCTCAGTCCCACCCATTCTGGTCCTCTTGAGTCCAAGAAGGTTTCCCTTCCATCTCTAATAAATGTTCATTTTGTCCTCCAGTCAGATACAAACTATAGGTAATTTTTGCATCATGTCAGCATGTGTAGTGAGTGTCATGTGAGTATACATGGAGTATGAGTGTTTTATCTCCTCCAACTAATCTGTAAAGTTATTGAGAGCAGAGAGTAGATTTTTATTGAGCCATGTCTCAAAGAATCTCACAGTGCTGTGTACAAAGTTGGCCTCCGTGAAGTCTCACTGGGGAAGTATGTGTATGCACGTGTGGATCTGAATGGTGTTAATGTGAGGAGTCTAAGCTTTGCAATCTGGATCGGCTGCCCACTCACTGTGTGACTATTGCCAAGTTTATTCACAGTGGAAAATAAAAATGTCCTTCCTCAAGGTGGGTGGTTGAAGGAATTGAGAGGTCATACATGTTAACTGGGCTAGTTCAGAATCAAGCAAATAGTAATGTCTTACTAAATGTTGAAGTAAGTGAGTGAGTATACAATTGATGAGGGGACTATATATATAAGTTATTGTTAGAGCTAGATGGAGCAGCTAAAACTTTGAGGGCTTACTCTACCCATAGAGGTATAAAACAAAAAAATAAAGAAACAAAAACAAAGCAAAAGCAATCTTCTGTGGAATTAGATCTGAGTTTGGACTCTCCCATTTCTATTAATAGCTATTCTGACTTAAATACACTTTTAAAGACTTTCAGACCTGTATTGTCCTTTTGGAAACTTTAATACTTATCTTCCAGAGATGTTATGAGGATAGAATGGGAATGCCTGGGAGAAGTCCCCCGAGGAGTTAATACATGTGAGTTTGTTGATTTATTCTGGAGCTGATCACTCCTTGAGCTACAGTTGTTGGATTCCACTTGGCTCAGTCAGATTCCTTGATACCTCAGAGACTGCTGCTTGACTGCCCAACCCTGTTTCTTGGAACACACAGCTAGATGACATTTCCTAAGAACCCTCATACTCACTGTAGCCCACATGATGGCAATTTACCCAGTGAATGTGAACAGAAAATGCCACCTGCCTCTTTCTGGAGAGTGAGAGGAGCTTTCACTCACTCTTCAGCACTGGATTCAGATGACAACCCGTGGACATGCAAACAGTAGAGCAAAGAGATGATGGAGCCTGGAGTCTTGGATTGACCAGATCAAAGCTGCTTCGCCAGCCTGAATATCTGCCAGAAATCGTACATGAAAAAAGGAGACTTCCTTTTAATCAGCCACTAAAAGCTTAAGATCTTTTGTTATTGCAGGCTAGCCTACTCTACTATTCTAATATACTCCGCTACCCTCCAAAGTCTCAGACATAAAGGTTACTCTGTGCCGTTAAGAACACTGTGAGTGCTAGCTTTAAATACTATTCTATTCTACTAGCAGTAAGTGAAAGTGTTTTATTTCTAGACCTGTTGACTCTCAAGGTCAAAATGTCGTATCTTTTTTTCTCATTTTTTTTAGTAATATGGCTTTAAATGTTTATATATTATTGATGATTTATTTTTTGTCTTATGAATATTCTTTGTCATAAAATGTGTTCATTTTCTATTGGATTATTTACCTTATTCTTTGAGGATTTGGAAAGCTTTTTTACATACAATTATTATTATCTCTGTTATATTTTGTAGTTTGGGCTTCCCTTATGGCTTAGTTGGTGAAGAATGTGCCTACAATGTGGGAGACCTGGGTTCAATCCCTGGGTTGGGAAGATCCCCTGGAGAAGGGAAAGGCTATCCACTCCAGTATTCTGGCCTACGGAATTCCATGGACTGTATAGTCCATAGGGTTGCAAAGAGTCAGACATGACCGGGCAACTTTCACTCACTCTAGTTTTTGACAATAAGCAGCAGCACTTAATAGTGTATAGTCATTAAGTTGACCAATATCTTCTTTATGGATTCATCTTTTGATTTCATGTTTTAAAAGTCATCCCTAATCCTAAGATTAGATCTGAATTTTCCTGTTAAAAAATTGTGAGGCTGGGTGCACACACTTGCTTTCTGGACTCTCATGTCACCTTATATTCCAGCATATTAAGCCCTGATCTGCAGCACCTTTTTAAATCAGACAATTTTATGTTTCTTAGTCACTTTCTTTTTATTTCTAATTAAAGTATTTGGGATCTAAGTGATCTGAGGAATATTTTCCTCTCTGATATTTAACTTATCTCTCATATCTCTTTAAGTTCTGTGTTTAATTTATTAATGCTCTTACGGATGCTTTGAAGATTCATTAACATGCTGTTTACCCCTTCAGATGCTATTAGTGATGATGGTCCAATAAAGCAGAGTTAACTGATCCCCCATTATCTGATTAGCCAGTCTGCGCATTCTAACTTGACACCTTCCTATATTATATTCACCCCATGTTTGCTGTATTTGGATATTTAAGATCTACATATTCAGCCAATTTAAATTAATTTAGCTATCAAGATTTCATGAGATGCTGTATCCAGCACTTTACTATGTGCACTATCAAGACACAAAATCAAATAATCATCTACCACATTCCCTTTAGCTAATATAATCTTTGTGATTTCAGCCAAAAAGTTTCTAGTTAGACTAATCTGTTTTATTTTTTGTGCATCTAGGCTATTTATTGCCAGTGGCCTTGTTCTCTCAAGAGTTGGATTATCTGTTAGGAGCAGTCTGGATAAATTTTCTACATTATAGGGCTCAGAAGGAAATATTGAGAAGGCCAGGAGTTTAGCAGGAACCAATTGAGCAGAGTAATCTAATTCCAATATCAATTGATTAATCACTCATTCAACAGGTTTTATCAAATCAACCATATGCACAGTGCTGAGTCCTACAGGGGCTATAGACATTGAAAACATAGATGTTTTGGTCAGGATTCTTTTGGTTGCAAGTCACAGAAGCACAACTCAAGCTAGTTAAAGCATCAGAGGGAATTTATTGGAAGAGTCTAATTTAGCCTTAGAATTGAAGGAAACAGTGCTACAACCATGAACTAGGAACATCAGAAGTGAAATAAAAATCCAGTACTTGAGGCCTTGAAGCCACATCTCTCTTTCTCTGCCTCTTATCTCTGGATGTCAGTTTCGTTCTCATTCTCCACATAGCAGGACATATGTATTAGTCAGCGTTCTCCAGAGAGACAGAAACAGAAACAATAGAATGTCAGTACATATATGTATGTGTGTGTGTAAAGAGGTTTATTATAAGGACTTGGCTTACATGATTATGGAGGCTGGGAAGTCCCAAGATCTGCTGGGTGAGTCAGCACAATTGAAGCCCAAGAGAGCCAATGATTTAGTTCCATTCTAAGTCAAAATGTCTGAAAATCAGGAAAACTGATGGTGCACTTCCAGTCCAAAGGTCAATGGTTTCAAAATCAGGAAGAACTAAAGTTTCAGTTAGAGTCTGAAGGCAGGAAAAAAAAAATTTTTTTCTTGCTTTCAGTCAGGCAGGAAAAGGTCCCTTACTCAGAGACGGGTCAGCCTTTTTGTTAGGTCTAGGCCTTCAAATAATTGGATGAGGTCCACCCACATTAGGAAGAGCAGTCTGCTTTACTTATTATATCAATTTAAGCATTCATCTCATCCAAAGACACACTCACAGGAACACTCAGATTAATGTTTGACTAAATATCTGGGTGTCTTGTGGCCTGATCAAATAACAGGTAAAATTAACTGTCACGGAACATACCTGCCATCAGTTAAGAAGTCCCACCCCAATGCCTTGAATACCAAAGAGACAGGAAATACTTCCTTTCCTTCTAGCTGCCATTGGGAAATACTAGAGAAAACTTCTTATTAGTTACCCTATATACGAACCATTATAATTACTAGAATGTAGTATTATAAATCATCAAACCTTGCTCACCTGGCTATTTCTGTGATGGAGAGATGAGGTTAGTATTTTAACTAGTAATGTTGATCCCCAGAAGGAGCATGCAGTTAAAATTGGCAAAAGGCAGTTTCTCAAAAGAAATAAGGGTAGGGTACTGAAGTGAAGGCAGCACCATACAAAGCCACTGTGTAGACCATGCACTCAAAGAGCTTGCAAATTACTGGAGGAACCCAGCCAGCACAGAGATTCAAAACAACACTGCCCTCCTTCAGTATCCATGAGTTTGGTATCTGCAGAGTCAACCAACGAGGCTGCTATTGTTTGAATCCACGGATGCAGAAACTGGATACAGAGGCATCTGTACTACGCCATTTTACATAAAGGACTTGAACATCCTCAGATTTTGGTATCTGTGGGGGTCTTTGAGCCAATTCCTCATGGATATAGGACACCTGTAATGATGTACTCCACATTAACATATCCAAAAAATGCCTCTAAGTTCATAGCGTAGTTGAGAAAAACTGCTATAATCTGAGAAGATTTCAGGAGAGAAGTAGGATTCAAATTGGGTCTTTAAAGATTTAAATGTAGGTTAAGAGATTAGGCAACGCTTTTGAGGTGAGGACAGTGAAAAGATAATGACCATAACAAGCTATTGAGAATTTCCAGAGCAGAAAAAAGGGAGGGTAGCATCATGTGGTCATTTATGGAGGGACTCAAACTACTTGTACAAACTTATCCCCATTAATCTTTTCTATAACATGTACCTAGACACAAAATATTTCCCCTACTTCCTTTGTTAGGAAATGTGGGTTTTCCTTAAAGATCTATTTCCCCAAGCTAGATGGACTATATGCTTTATAATCAGACTGAGATACTTGTGACTTGAACTGGGGATGGGCTTGGCATTCTTCTCATTTCTCCTGTGACTTTCTTTATTTACCTGTAAAATTCCCTAATCTGAGATTCATGACGTTAGACAATTTTTATCAACTCACTGCTTTTTGCCTACTCATTTCTCCCTAGCTTTGAGTCACTGGAGACTCTGAAACAGTCCTGGGTCCTCCTTTCCACACCAAATTCAGTAACATCATGAGCTCATGTGTAGTATCCATGCAAAAATTCTAAACTTCTGGATTCCTGTCTCGTTCAGCTTGTAAAGATCTTTGTCCACCTTTTGGTCATTCTCCCTTTACTATGGCCA
>NW_020867156.1:0-39779 GCF_003369695.1 Bos indicus x Bos taurus
GGATGAGTACAATTATGCAATAGTTTGAACATTCTTTGGCATTGGCTTTCTTTGAGATTGGAATGAAAATAAACGTTATTCTAGATCAGAAGTTGAGGCTTCTCTCATTAGATCTGGCTTCATTATTTCATAGATATTGTTTGAATGGTGATTATGCTTATAGATCTTCTAAAATTTACTTTGCTGGAACTTTCATAAGAATCTCAGGTATAGTTTCAAAAAACTCTTAAGTCTGGGCAGCCCAACCAAGAATTCATCATTATAATTTACCTACAGTAGTTATAATTTGGGTGAATTTCTCTCTTCTAGAGATTCTAAAAATACCCTAAGTTCCCTGTGCCGCAAAGAAATGCTCATCCTTACCAATTGTAAACCTGAGCTAGGACTTCACTGGATTTCCTACTTAGGGCTTTGTGAGTTTGGGCTTCATAAGGTTAACTTGAACTCATCAGTTCAGTTCAGTTCAGTTCAGTCACTCAGTCGTGTCTGACTCTTCGTGTAGTGTCTTTTTAAGTGTTCACTCACTTGTTTGTGTCTGACCCTTTTATGACTCCATGGACTATAGCCCACTAGACTCCTATATCCATTGAATTTTCCAAGCAAGAATTACTGGAGTGGGTTGCCATTTCCCACTCCAGGGGATCTTCCCAATGTAGGGATTGAACTCCTGCCTCCTGAGGTCTCCTGCACTGTCAGATGAATTCATTACTACTAGTGCCACCTGGGAGCCCTTTAATAGTGTCTAATCATATATGATTTAAAACATCATTCCAAAATACACTTCAAGTGTTTTGTTGTTGTTTTAATTACCAGTATTTTCAATTATGTTCTGCTAACAAAAGAAGACAGATCTTACTAAACCTAAACCAAGTTTATGTTGCCATAAAATAGAATATTCAGTCAATAAGAGTTTCCAAAATATGATGGGATCTGGATTAATATATTTCTGTTGTAAGAATATAGTCTACTAAATTGTTAGAAGTTATAGAGAGAATAATAAAAAACAAACAAAAAAAGGGTTCCTCATATCCAGAAATAGGTTTTTTAAGTCAGCAGTATTGGATGTGAGAGATGGACTGTGAAGAAAGCTGAAGTGCCAAAGAATGATGCTTTTGAACTGTGGTGCTGGAGAGACTCTTGCAAGTCCCTTGGACTGCAAGGAGATCCAACCAGTCCATTTGGAAGGAGGTCAGTCCTGGCTATTCATTGGAAGGACTGATGCTCAGGCTGAAACTCCAATACTTTGGCCACCTCATCCAAAGAGTTGTTCATTGGAAAAGACCCTAATGCTGGGAGGGATTGGGGGCAGGAGAAGAAGGGGATGACAGAGGATGAGATGGCTGGATGGCATCACCAACTCGATGCACATGAGTTGGGTGAACTTGGTTGTTGGTGATGGACAGGGAGGCCTGGCGAGCTGCGATTCATGGGGTTGCAAAGAGTCGGACACGAATGAGCGACTGAACTGAACTGACCTGATTCATAATTCATCCTTTATGAGTTCTTTGTGACCTGGTGAATTCTGTTCTGATAGATTCTGGTTGTCTGGTGAACCTGTTTGCTTCGGCATTAGAGTTAAGCAAACACTGACTGTCCAATGGTATGGTCTCAAATAAAGTTAGTTAAGGAATACCATATGAAATGTATGCTTGAGAGTACCTGGTATAGTCATTTTCTAAGAGTCTCTGAGACAGTCCTTTTTGTAAACAGCATTCTGTTCTGTAGCTGATTTGAAAGTGCTGTCAATGAAGTGCTAGAGTAAAACAAAAAACTATGTGAGAAAATGCAAGACTTTAAACTAGTGATTAATTTACCATGGATAATTTTCAAACATAAAAGATCTGATGAAAGTTCATTAAAAAATAAATGCAACTGACAAGGATATTTGCTTGCTTTTGGCATACAAAACAAAAAAAACCCACATGACAATAAGAGATTTTTTAGCATATACATAAGATTATAAGAAACTTAGCATAAAAGTGAAAAAAAAATCTTATTTTCTTAACTATCTAAGGTCATGATAAAGTCAAATAAAGCACAGGGAACAATTGTGACATGACATAGAATTTTTACCTTCCAGGCAGATTATTCAGAAGGCCAAGATACACATTTTGCAAACTCTTGTTAAGAACAAACCAGTAATTCAAGAAAATATGTCATTTTAACAGAGAGAAAACCAGATTCTAGTTTTGTTTCAATATACTATTTAATATAAAAGCACTTTTCAAACAATTCTTATTAATAAACCCATCAACCTTTGGTAGCTTTGAACACAACAAGTAAAAATTGCCTGTCTGTAGAATTTTACAACTTACTATACCTATTTATGTTTTGTTCTACACATTCCTCTTTCTCACATGGAGCAACTAATCAACTAATCATTTTATAACTGGGGTAAAACTACTTCCTTTTCCCCTAACTAAAGCACTTCCTGAATCCCCTGCACAGAAATTTGTTTTTCTCTGCCAGATTCTTCTGGTAGAGTCGCATTAACATATACTGGACATAAGTATGTTAACTTACATTTCACAGAGTAAAATATAGAGTAGATAATTGTGACCTGTTTGTCATAGACCTCAGAGATCAAAGCTATCAACATATTTTTCCTTGCAACCTGGCAAATGTGCAAATATGGCTAAACATGGACACTTTAAAAAATGTATCTATGATTTGAACATAATAGAGATGGGAAAAGAAGAAGAATCTTTTTAGTTTCATTGCTAGATATATGACAATATTCATATTTTATTAAAGATAACACAGTTTCAAAATGTAGTTTCGAGTCTGTTTGGGTAGAAGTATGTTCTGAAGAGATAGCTGTGATATCAGAAAACCTTCTGAAGTAGTTACATAGATTAAAGGGTGAGACTGTGTCAGAATGTAGATTGATATGATACATTCCTTCCTTCTTGGAAAAAGGCTTGCTGTGAAAAAAAAAATGTGCCTACTGATATAGCAACAATTATTCATTACAAAGCTAACACATTAAAGTTATGATTATTACTATGTAATAATATGGAGTTGATCCTAAACAACTATTAATACATGCTAGGAATCAAACTTCTGTTCAAAATGTTTTAATTAATAAACATTTAGTATTTCTACAAAGTAAAAAATCAGGTTGGCCTTAATTTTTTTAAAGCTATAATGTGACTGCTAGTTTTCATAATGGTATACTGAGCATTTGTAATGTGTCTAATTTTTGTATGGAAATGATGTAATACAACATGACTTTCTAAAGCAGATAAGATCAAGAATAAAAACCAAAGTTAGATGTTTAGAAGAACCATTTCACTAGATTCTGTAACATGCTTCTTAATTTAAGAATAATTATCACTTAGGTACTGCACTAAGTCACTTTGGTCATGTCCGACTGTGTGACCCTATGGACTGTAGCCCACCAGGCTCCACTGTCCATGGGTTTTCCAGGAAAGAACTAATGGAGTGGCTTGCCATTTCTTCCTGCAGGGAATCTTCCCTACCAAGGGATGGGACTGAGTCTCTTAGGACTCCTGCATTAGCAGGCAGGTTCTTTACCACTAATGCCACCTGGGAATAATTATCAGGTATTACATATCTGTATAGGAGGCAGGGTTCAAAACCATCGGTTAGAAAAAGACATGCAAAAAGACAAAATAGTTGTCTGAGGCAGGCTTACAAATAGCTGAGTAAAGAAGAGAAGTGAAAGGCAAAAGAGAAAAGGAAAGATGTATCCAACTGAATGCAAAGTTCCAAAGAATAGCAAGGAAAGATATGAAAGCCTTCCTAAGTAATTAATGCAAAGAAATAGAGGGAAACAGTAAGATAGGAAAGACTAGAGATTGATTGAAGAAAATCAGAGATACCAAGGGAAAATTTCAGGCAAAGATGGGGACAATAAAGGAAAGAAACAGTATGGACCTAACAGAAGCAGAAGATACTAAGAAGAGGTGGCAAAAGTACACGGAAAAACTATGCAAAAAAGTCTTCATGAGCCAGATAACCACGATGGTGTGATCAGTCACCTTGAGCCAGACATCCTGGAGTGCAAGTCAAGTGGGCCTTAGGAAGCATCACCACGAACAAATCTAGTAAGGTGATGGAATTCCAGCTGAGCAATTTCAAATCCTAAAAGATGATGCTATGAAAGTGCTGCACTCAATATGCCAGCAAATTTGGAAAACTCAGCAGTGGCCACAGGATTCAATGAAAATTCAATTTTCATTCCAATCCCAAAGAAGGGCAATGTTAAAGAATGTTCAAATTACTGCACAATTGCATACATCTCACATGCTAGCAAAGTAATGCTCAAAATTCTCCAACCCAGGTTTCAACGGTACATGAACTAAGAACTTCCAGATGTTCAAGCTGGATTTAAAAAAGGCAGAAGAACCAGAGATCAAATTGCCAAAATATGTTGAATCATCAAAAAAGCAAGATAATTCCAGAAAGACATCTACTTCTGCTTCATTGACTATGCTAAAGCCTTTGACTGTGTGAATCAAACAAATTTTGGAAAACACTTAAAGAGTTGGGAATACCAGACCACCTTACCTGTCTCCAGAGAAATCTGTATGCAGGTCAAGAAACAACAGTTAGAAATGGAAATAGAACAACAGACTGGTTCCAAATTGGGAAAGGGGTGTGTCAAGACTGTTTATGTCACTGTGCTTATTTAATTTATATGCAGAGTACATGTTGTGAAATGCTGGACTGGCTGAAGCCCAAGCTGGAATCAAGATTGCTGGGAGAAATATCAATAACCTCAGATATGCAGATGATACCACCCTTATGCCAGAAAGCATAGAGGAACTAAAGAGCCTCTTGATGAAAGGGAAAGGAGAGGGTGAAAAAGCTGGTTTAAAACTCAACTTTCAAAAAAATAAGATCATGACATCTGGTCACATCACTTCATGGCAAATAGGGAAACAGTGGAAACAGTGAGAGGCTTTCTTTGTTTGGGATCAAAAATCACTGCAAGTGGTGACTGTAACCATGAAATTAAAAGACACTTGCTCCTTGGAGGAAAAACATATGACCAAACTAGAGAGTATATTAAAAAGAAGAGACATTACTTTGCCAACAAGGTCCATCTAGTCAAAGTTATTTTTTCCAGTAGTCATGTATAGATGTGAGAATTGGATCATAAGGAAAGCTGAGCACTGAAGAATTGACCTTTTGAGCTGTGGTGTTGGAGAAGTCTCTTGAGAGTCCCTTGGACTGAAAGGAGATTAAACCAGTCATCCTAAAAGAAATCAACCTTGAATGTTCATTGGAAGGACTGACGCTGAAGCTGAAGCTCCATTTCTTTGGCCACCTGATGTGAGGAACTGACTCAATGGAAAAGACCCTGATGCTGGGAAAGATTGAAGGCAGGAGGAGAAAGGGATGACAGAGGATGAGATGGTTGGATGACCTCACCAACTCGATGGACATGAGTGTCAGTAAACTCAGGGAGTTGGTGATGGACAGGGAAGCCTGGCATGCTAAGTCCATGGGGTTGCAAAGAGTTGGACAGGACTGATTGACTGAACTGAACTGATTACATTTATGAGAAATGTTATCACTGAAAATAAAAATAAATGTTTTTTAGTATTTTGTATGTTATTTTAATTTTTAAAAATTTATTTATTTATTTTAATTGGAGGCTATTTACTTTACAATATTGTGGTGGTTTTTGCCATACATTGAGATGAATCATCCACAGGTGTGGAAACCAAGAATTTTATAAAAAATTGTCATTTGAGATTTTCAAGAAAGTAAGTTTCACATATGAGAAATCTATGAATATAAAATTGCTTACTTTAATTATGAAATAATTTAAGTTTAATCCAAATTTTATAAAATAAGTCATAGAAATTGCTACTGATAAGCAATTAGAACTGAATTTTGAAAAGTAGCACAGTTTAGTTCAGTTCAGTTGCTCAGTCGTTTTTGACTCTTTGAAAAATCCATGGACTGCAGCAGGCCAGGCCTCCCTGTGTTCATCACCAACACCCAGGGCTTACTCAAACTCATGTCCATTGAGTCTGTGACTCCATCCAAACATCTCATCCCCTGTCGTCCCCTTCTCCTCCTGCCTTCAGTCTTTTAGAGCATCAGGGTCTTTTCAAATGGGTAAGCTCTTCTCATTAGGTGGCCAAAGTATTGGAATTTCATCTTCAGCATCAGTACTTCCAATGAACTCTTAGGACTGATCTCTTTTAGGATGGACTGGTTGGATCTCCTTGCAGTCCAAGGGACTCTCAAGAGTCTTCTCCAACACTATAGCTCAAAAGCATCAATTATTCAGTGATGGACTTTGTTGGAAAAGTAATGTCTCTGCTTTTGAATATGCTATCTAGATTGGTCATAACTTTCCTTCCAAAGAGTAAGCATCTTTTAATTTCCTGGCTGCAGTCATCATCTGCAGCGATTTTGGAGCTGCCCCAAAATAAAGTCTGACACTGTTTCCACTGTTTCTCCATTTATTTGCCATGAAGTGATGGGACAAGACTGATGGTACAGTTGAAACTCCAATACTTTGGCCACCTCATGCAAAGAGTTGACTCATTGGAAAAGACTCTGATGCTGGGAGGGATTGGGGACAGGAGGAGAAGGGGATGACAGAGGATGAGATGGCTGGATGACATCACCGACTTGATGGAGATGAGTTGGGGTGAACTCCGGGAGTTGGTAATGGACAGGGAGGCTTGGCGTGCTGCAATTCATGGGGTTGCAAAGTCAGACACGACTGAGAGACTGAACTGAACTGGACTGAACTGATGGGACCTGATGCCTTGAACTTTGTTTTCTGGATGTTGAGCTTTAAGCCAATTTTTTCACTTTCATCAAGAGGTTCTTTAATTCTTCTTTGCTTTCTGCCATAAGGGTGGTGTCATCTGCATATCTGAGGTTAATGATATTTCTCCTGGCAATCTTGGTTCCAGCTTGTGCTTCTTCCAGTCCAGCATTTCTCATGATGCCCTCTGCATATAAGTTAAATAAGCAGGGTGCCAATATACAGCCTTGACGAACTCCTTTTCCTATCTGGAACCAGTCTGTTGTTTCATGTCCAGTTCTAACTATTGCTTCCTGACCTGCATACAGATTTCTCAAGAGGCAGGTCAGGTGATCTGGTATTCCCATGTTTCAGAATTTCCCACAGTTTATTGTGATCCACACAGTCAATGGCTTTCGGATAGACAATAAACAGAAACAGATGTTTTTCTGGAACTCTCTTGCTTTTTCAATGATCCAGCAGATGCTGTCAATTTGATCTCAGGTTCCTTGCCTTTTATAAAACCAGCTTGAACATCTGGAAGTTCACAGTTCATGTATTGCTGAAGCCTGGCTTGGAGAATTTTGAGCATTGTTTTACTAGCATGTGAGATCAGTGCAATTGTGTGGTAGTTTGAGCATTCTTTGGCATTACCTTTCTTTGGGATTGGAATGAAAACTGACCTTTTCCAGTCCTGTGGCCACTGCTGAGTTTTCCAAATTTGCTGGCATATTGAGTACAACACTTTTACAGCAGCATCTTTTAAGATTAGAAATAGCTCAACTGGAATTCTATCACCTCCACTAGCTGTGTTCGTGTGATACTTTCTAAGGCCCACTTGACTTCACATTCCAGGATGTTTTGCTCTAGGTGAGTGATCACACCATCATGATTATCTGGGTCGTGAAGATCTTTTTTGTACAGATCTTCTGTGTATTCTTGCCACCTCTTCTTAATATCTTCTGCTTCTGTTAGGTCCATACCATTTCTGTCCTTTATCGATCCCATCTTTGCATGAAATGTTCCTTTGGTATCTCTAATTTTCTTGAAGAGATCTCTAGTCTTTCCCATTCTGTTGTTTTCCTCTATTTCTTTGCATTGATTGCTGAGGAAGGCTTTCTTATCTCTCCTTGCTATTCTTTGGAACTCTGCATTCAGATGCTTATATCTTTCCTTTTCTCCTTTGCTTTTCACTTCTCTTCTTTTCACAGCTATTTCTAAGGCCTCCTCAGACATCCACTTTGCTTTTTTGCATTTCTTTTCCATGGGGATGGTCCTGATCCCTGTCTCCTGTACAATGCCACAAAGCTCTGTCCATAGTTCAGCATGCACTCTGTCTATCAGATCTAGTCCCTTAAAATCTATTTCTCACTTCCACTGTATAATCATAAGGGATTTGATTTAGGTCATACCTGAATGGTCTAGTGGTTTTCCCCAGTTTCTTGAATTTAAGTCTGAATTTGGCAATAGGGAGTTCATGATCTGATCCACAGACAGTTCCTGGTCTTGTTTTTGCTGACTGTATAGAGCTTCTCCATCTTTGGCTGCAAAGAATATAATCAATCTGATTTCGGTGTTGACCATCTGGTGATGTCCATATGTAGAGTCTTCTTTTGTGTTGTTGGAAGAGTGTTTGTTATAACCAGTGCGTTCTCTGGGCAAAACTCTCTTAGCCTTTGCGCTGCTTCATTCCATACCCCAAGGCCAAATTTGCCTGTTACTCCAGGTGTTTATTGACTTCCTACTTTTGCATTCCAGTCCCCTATAATGAAAAGGACATCTTTTTTGGGTATTAGTTCTAAAAGGTCTTGTAGGTCTTCATAGAACTGTTCAACTTCAGCTTCTTCAGCATTACTGGTTGGGGCATAGGCTTGGATTACCATGATATTGAATGGTTTGCCTTGGAAACGCACAGAGATCATTCTGTCATTTTTGAGACTGCATCCAAGTACTGCATTTTGAACTCTTTTGTTGACCATGATGCCTACTCCATTTCTTCTAAGGGATTCCTGCACACAGTAGTAGATATAATGGTCATCTGAGTTAAATTTACCCATTCCAGTACATTTTAGTTTGCTGATTCCTAGAATGTCGATGTTTACTCTTGCCATCTCTTGTTTGACCATTTCCAATTTGCCTTGATTCATGGACCTGACATTCCAGGTTCCTATGCAATATTGCTCTTTACAGTATTGGACCTGCTTCTATCACCAGTCACATCCACAACTGGGTATTGTTTTTGCTTTGGCTGCATCCCTTCATTCTTTCTGGAGTTATTTCTCCAGTGATCTATAGTAGCATATTGGGCACCTATTGACCTGGGGAGTTCCCCTTTCAGTGTCCTATCATTTTGCCTTTTCATACTGTTCATAGGGTTCTTAAGGCAAGCATATTAGCTATACCATTATCAATTAGTCTCTAGTTCTCCCTGGGTTTGACTTCCCAATCTGTTATCTCTATTGCTTTGGGTATATCCTCTGATAATTTCTTTCTTTTCATTGTTAGGGTTGGAGTGACATTCTTGTGCAAATTGACACCTTACATGTTGTAGAACTATTTCTAATTATATCTTGAATTATTCTTCTAGCTATTATTTCTTACATTCCTCAGAAGTACTTATTTTTTAAATTTCAGGTTTCCATTCTTTGTCTTTCATAGTTCCTATATTTCTTTTTTTTTAATTTAAATTTATTTATTTTATTTGGAAGCTACTTACTTTACAATATTGTATTGGTTTTGCCATACATCAACATGAAACCTTGTCTATCTCCTCTATGTTATCTACTCTAGATCTCTGAAGATTATTTTCTGCAAATAACTTTCTTCTTGTTTCAATGGATATTTTAAAACTGCATTTTCATCTTTACTTAGGACAAACAGCTAGCATTTTATTCCAAAGAATCTCAAGTGTTGGCTTTCCTTTGTGTATTACACTTTCTTCTTTGTTGCTAGTCACTCAGCCGTGTCCAACTCTTTTCTGATGCCATGGACTGTATCCTTCTAGGCTCCTCTGTCTTTGGAGATTCTCCAGGCAAGAATACTGGAGTGGGTTGCCATTTCCTCCTCCAGACATTTCTTTCTTTATATCTCCTTATACCCTATGGATGACAATGCAGAGTATTTTCTAACATGTCTTAAGGTATACTGTAGAATCTTTTCCTGATAAAGTTTTCATTTGTTTCAGGATGATGTTCTTTTTATTCTGTATTGTAACACTGTTTCTTTCTTTCTCCCCTAATCTTGCCTACTTTGAAATTATTATTTGATTAGCACTGACATACTACCCAGAAAGCATGAGTGAGATCTGCAGTTTTTATAAGTGTTCTTTGCAATCTTGGTGTACTTTCTATTGCATTGCTATGACAAGAAGGCAAATTGTATTATGCAAATTCTAGTGTAATTTCTAACAAGATTCTGATAATAGTTAGGAACTGGAAGTGAAGGATACTAGGCAACATCAAAGAACACACACACTAATGAGTACAGGTCTGCTGCCTTTTGATCAAGAAATTGACTGGATTGGAGTCACTTTCTACCTACTTCCAAGAGTAGCAAGTTCACTTTGTTTTGGAAGATAAAGAGGCAAAAATTGTTCAATTAATTGAGTTTGCCAAGGTAGCTCCATGGCTTTAGTTACTTAAAAGTTTCTCTTTATTTTTGGCAATAAGTTTAGGGACTTGGCTAAGTTAGGGACATACAATAGAAAACATTTTTCTCCTCTCCATTTATAGGCATCTAGGAGGAAGATTTTAAAAGTTGGATCAGAGACTATTACTAGTCAGACTTCATTTTAAAACTGAAAACCTTACATAAAATTTCAGACAATATCGTGCATTAAACCTGGACTGGTGACTCATTTCATATATGATATTATACATGTTTCAATGCCATTCTCCCAAATCATCCCACCCTGGGATGACCCAGAGGGATGGTATAGGGAGGAAGGAGGGAGGAGGGTTCAGGACATGTATACCTGTGGCAGATTCATTTTGATATATGGCAAAACCAATACAATATTGTAAAGTTAAAAAATAAAATAAAATTTAAATTAAAAAAATTTCAGACAATGGCGTATATGCTATGGTCATCATATTGATGCTAAAGTTGGTGATTTTGATAAAGCAAATAAACAGCTGTTTGTTACTGATACAGTGTGAGGGGTATGCAGTACTTAATCATTAAACTGCATCTGTGATTTAATCAATTGTTGTCGTATATTTATTGAGTGCCTAACAGGCAGTCTGAGCTATCAGACCTCCACTGTGGCATCACACTATGAATTTCAGAGCTTTGATATTTGCCAGAGCATTCTTCAAGGGGCCCTACTTAAATTTGGCTTTCAAGCTGTTACCTAGTTAGATAAAATATAACTTTTGTCAATTTTAATCTGTGCTAGGAAAGAACATCTAAATTAAAATCAAACAGAAACGGTGTGCTCATTTCCATTTTAGTTTATCTCTCACTGTAACAAATACTTTACTCTCTAAGTTTGGAAGATACACAGCCCAACTCTGTGCTGTGATGCTTAGATTACCTTTTCTGCATTTCTAGGGACAGTCCAGTTGGGTCTGAGTTCTTTGACTTCTGTTTGGGATTTGCTGGAGATAGCAATGGGACACTGAAATATTGGTGAAAAACAGTTCTGGAAGATACTAAACATTCTAGAATCTTAATAATAAATTGCAACAATGTGGTAGATTTGGGGGCTCCCAGAATAGAATGAATCTTTCATGTGAAAGCTCTCTTGTTTTAAAGTTTGAGGTCAGTGAAGTGGGATTGGTGACTAAGAGCTGTTAATTAAATACCTTGTCCCAAACATATTAGATCTTAGTACCTACACACCCACTCCCCTCATTTCCCACCTTTTCAAACATGATTAATCTAGAGTATGGAGAGTTTAATAGCTTATCATAACTTCCAGTTGGTACAAACATATTTTGTACTCAGGGCTTCCCTGATGACTCAAGTGGTAAAGAATCTGCTTTCAATGTAGGAGATGCAGGGGACACTGCAGATGTGGGTTTGATCCTGGAGTCAGTAATATCCCCTGGAGGAGGAAATGGCAGCTAACTCCAGTACTCTTGCCTGGAGAATCCCACTGACAGAGGAGCCTGGCAGACTACAGCTCATGGGGTCACAAAGTCAGACATGATTGAACATACATGTATGCATATTTTGTACTTAGATCTTTAGGAGTAAAAACTTTGTATTCTTT
Organism: Bos indicus x Bos taurus; assembly: GCF_003369695.1. Classification (NCBI taxonomy): domain Eukaryota; kingdom Metazoa; phylum Chordata; class Mammalia; order Artiodactyla; family Bovidae; genus Bos; species Bos indicus x Bos taurus. The sequence continues at coordinate 11,955 of NW_020867156.1, forward strand.
CTCCTCTAGTAATTTACTTACAGTATGTAGGATACCATTTAGGTTTTGGAGTTACATAGAACAAAGGTCTATCTAGTCAAGGCTATGGTTTTTCCAGTGGTCATGTATAGATGTTAGAGTTGGACTGTGAAGAAAGCTGAGTGCCAAAGAATTGATGCTTTTGAACTGTGGTGTTGGAGAGACTCTTGAGAGTCCCTTGGACTGCAAGGAAATCCAACCAGTCCATTCTGAAGGAGATCAGCCCTGGGTGTTCTTTGGAAGGACTGATGCTGAAGCTGAAACTCCAATACTTTGGCCATCTCATGCGAAGAGTTGACTCATTAGAAAAGACTGATGCTGGGAGGGATTGGGGGCAGGAGGAGAAGGGGATGACAGAGGATGAGATGGCTGGATGGCATCACTGACTCGATGGACGTGAATCTGAGTGAACTCCGGAAGTTGGTGATGGACAGGGGAGCCTGGCGTGCTGCGACTCATGGGGTCACAAAGAGTCGGACACAACTGAGCAACTGAACTGAACTGAACTGAACTTGTTTGACTCTTCAAGGTTTAAAATCTAGTTGGGGGTTTAGATGTATCAATTTAAACCACCAATTTGTATAAAAGTTAGAACATGAAAGGAGTCATTCCAATAGGGGGGAAAGCTTCATAGCAGAAAATATTCATGAAAAAATATTCATGATTTATAACTTTAACTTATAATATTACAATGATTTTAATTCAAAACAGAAGGATGTCATACTAACATCATCAGGGCTAAGGAAAAACAAAGTTCATCTTCTTTCATTTCTGTTTCTGCTTGAGATGGATAGTCATGCAATTGCTTTTTAAATATTTAGTTAACATGGTAAACACAGTTAAGACAATAGTGTCTCTCTGGAGTAGCCTAAAAGTGCCATGAATATGGAAGGTATTTAAACTACACTAAAAGCTCATTCAGCATCTGTGGCTTCCAGGATTTCAGGAGTGAAAAGTACTGGGTACCATCTTTACTTGGCCTTACATGAACATCAGTGGCCTAATTCTTCTACATGGTTACAAAATACTTTTGATATTCTGCACAAGAGATAATTATTATCTAGAAATATTTAAAACTTTAAGACATGTATTGCTCAAGAAAAAGAATAAGAAGGGAACTTTAAGAAAGGAGGTGAGTAATGAACTACAGGGTAAACCAGGAAATAAATGATAAATGCTTTTGGAGCAATGAATCCATCAGTGGGCTAGAACAAATCGTTTCACTTTTAGGTGTATTTGAAGATAAGCCAGGAAAGGTTGCCAGGTTGTGTACAATCAGGTTAAAATGGGAATTTTTTGTTAGGTGATTGGGAACAATAAAACATTTGAGCAATAAACTGGAGAGTTCCAGTGGTAGTACAGTGGTTAAAACTAGCTGAGGTGCATTCTATCAAACAGAGGAAAGAGAGCCTAAAGGCTGAGTTTTTTATTATACGACAAAGAGCCTCAAAATATCAGTGGCTCACAACAATGGACATTTATAGCTTCTCTTTCATAGTTTTGCAGGTCAGCTGAAGCTCTTTGCCTTCAGGTTGCCAATTGTCTAGACTTGCTATAGACTGCAGGTCGGGTTCAGGTCCCCAGGTCCCACAGTTTCTCATCCTGAGATCAGGATATACCAGGACATTTTCTTGGTAATGACACACGACCACAAGCAAAAATACCTGCTGACTCTCAAAGCCTCAGCTCAGAAATAATTATTGTCATTCTCCTCCATTTTCCACTGGCCAAAATAAGTCAATGGCTAAATTCAAGATCAATAGGGTGAAAACATTTACTTGGCACATTTTAGTAGTACCTCAATGGAACATGACAAAAGTTGTGGCACTATCATTGTGATTTAGGGGGAAGTAAAGAAAACGGACCAAGGACTAAATCTACCACATAAAAAGTGACTCCTTGGGTACCTACTTGGCAAATCTGGACTGACGGTGACAAGAACCTTAACTGGTATTATAACAAAAAGATTTCTAATTATATGATGGGAAGAATTCAAGAGACATTTCTAATGAATGAGGCTTTCTGATCCTCCTGATATTTCCCCTCAGGAAGCCTGGGAAAAAAATTTAAATCAATACAAAGGACTCAGTGGAACACATGATATGTAATTTTTCTTAAAGATATGAAACTTGAAAGTTGTGATGATCTTGAAAAGCAAGTAGGGCCAGCTTCAAAATTCATAATCTCATCTATCATGCTGTATAACTATCAGTTAAAGTATTTCCAGAAATAAAGCACAATATGGATTGAATGTGTGGAGACTTGGTCACATCATCATTGTTTTAATTGGAAACATTGCTTCAGCCTCTCCCTGTACCTACTGGAATCTGAACAGGTCAATCTAAAGGTTTTAAGATCCAAATTCATAGATTCTCTTCAGAAATGACTGTGATTATAGATAATGCAAAGTACCTGGAGGTTACAAGAGGTTTTCCCAAGAAAATTTTAACGTGCCCTGTTTTGGCTAAATTCAACAGGATGCATTTACAATTAGACAATTTAACTAATTTGTTAACTGCATGGATTATTCTTTTCTTAGAGTTCCCTTATATTGTCAATTTTGGATATTATCAATTTTTTCATGAATCCAGGCTAATTTCTTCATGTATATAACTGAGAAGAAAAGTAAGGACAGTGATAATACGTGGTATGAAAACTTAATGAAAAGATGAATACAAATATGAAAACAATTATTTTATTTAAATGGATGTTAGAATATGACCATGACATATATAGAAAATAAGCTGTAGACAAATTTTTAAATGTTAAAATGGATCTTTAAACTAGGAATAACATTTGATAACATTTGAAACAAAAATAGAATTGATTTGATTGAACTGAATTTTAATTATATTTAGACATAATTATTATTAGTTAAGTAAATTTATGCCAGTACTTTATCATAGAAGTTATTATGTTTATGAAGAGGAAAGAGATAATTTGGTGAAAAAAATCTGCCAATATTATCTTTTGACATCATATGGAGGGATCAGTAGGTTTCTTGAATGTGCTTGTCAGTACTTATTTTGGTGTTGTATGAATATAGTCTAGCAAAAATATTTCTGTGTATTTTTCTCCTCTCTTTTAAGTCATACTATTTTTCAATTATTAAAATAATAAAAGAAAAAGAGGAACAGCATGGCATTTTCCCACAATCACTTCTATGACCTTTTAAAATTTACCTTTTTTATCTCACATAAGGGAAGACTGCATATAAGATAAGCATAAATAAACCTGTTAAAAATGAAAAAGACTACTTCAGAATATAATAACAGAAAAATGTTTGTTTATAAAATATTATAAAATTAAATATATTTGCCACTATTTGCGAATTGTCACTAAGCCATATTAAGAAGAGTGAAATGCAAAACTCAGTGAAATTATAACTAGAGAGCTAAATATTTTCTAGACATAGAGATCTTAACTTATGTGAAAGTAAAATTTTAACCCTTCAGGGCTGTTGAAAAGCAATAAAAATTGTTGAATGGCTTGGACTTATATTCTAAAGTCAAACCAAAGATTTGAATGCTTTCCACTGGTACAGAATTTATAGCTTAAACTTGATTTTCCTTTATCAAGAGTAATGAAATGCAAAGTGTTGAAACAGAAGAGCAGAAATTGATCAACAAAATGTCAATAAGCATTATGTTTATGCAACATGAATAGGGCCTATAAATACCTAAAACTCACCATGAATCAAAATATGAAGTTGGAGGTTAGAAACAAAGACATAAAAAGGGAATCTGCATTTAAAAAGCAGTCATATTTTTCCTTCAGTCTTTCTCAGTTTCAGTTCAGTTCAGTTGCTCAGTCGTGTCTGACTCTTTGCGACCCCATGAACCACAGCACTCCAGGCCTCCCTGTCCATCACACAACTCCTGAAGTCCCATGTCCACTGTGTTGGTGATACCATCCAACCATCTCATCCTCTGTCGTCCCCTTCTCCTCCTGCCCTCAATCTTTCCTAGCATCAGGGTCTTTTCCAATGATTCAGCTCTCCACATCAGGTGGCCAAAGTATTGGAGTTTGAGCTTCAACATCAGTCCTTCCAATGAACACCCAGGAGTGATCTCCTTTAGGATGGACTGGTTGGATCTCCTTGCAGTCCAAGTGACTCTCAAGAGTCTTCTCCAACCTCACAGTTCAAAAGCATAAATTCTTTGGTGCTCAGCTTTCTTTATAGTTCAACTCTCACATCCATATATGACTACTGGAAAAACCATAGCCTTGACTAGATGGACCTCTGTCGGCAAAGTAATGTTTCTGCTCTTTAATATGCTGTCTAGGTTGGTCAAGTAGGTTGCCAGAGAAGGCAACAGCAACCCACTCCAGTACTCTTGCCTGGAAAATCCCATGGACAGAGGAGCCTGGTAGGCTGCAGTCCATGGGATCGCTAAGAGTCCGACACGACTGAACGACTTCACTTTCATTTTTCCTTTCATGCATTGGAGAAGGAAATGGCAACCCATTCCAGTGTTCTTGCCTGGAGAATCCCAGGGACGGGGGAGCCTGGTGGGCTGCCGTCTATGGGGTCGCACAGAGTCGGACACGACTGAAGCGACTTAGCAGCAGCAGGTTGGTCATAACTTTCCTTCTAAGGTGTAAGCGTCTTTTAATTTCATGGCTGCAGTCACCATCTGCAGTGATTTTGGAGCCCAGAAAAATAAAGTTTGTCACTGTTTCCACTGTTTCCCCATCTATTTGCCATGAAGTGATGGGACCAGATGCCATGATCTTCGTTTTCTGAATGTTGAGCTTTAAGCCAACGTTTTCACTCTCCTCTTTCACTTTCATCAAGAGGCTTTTTAGTTCCTCTTCACTTTCTGGCATAAGGGTGGTGTCATCTGCATATTTGAGGTTATTGATATTTCTCCCAGCAATCTTGACTCCAGCTTGTGCTTCCTCCACGCCAGCATTTCTCATGATGTACTCTGCATATAAGTTAAATAAGCAGGGTGACAATATACAGCCTTGGCATACTCCTTTTCCTATTTGGAACCAGTCTGTTGTTCCATGTCCAGTTCTAACTGTTGCTTCCTGACTTGCATACAGGTTTCTCAAGAAGCAGGTCAGGTGGTCTGGTATTCCCATCTCTTTCTGAATTTTCCACAGTTTATTGTGATCCACACAGTCAAAGGATTTGGTATAGTCAATAAAGCAGAAATGGATGTTTTTCTGGAACTCTCTTGCTTTTTTGATGATCCAACAGATGTTGGCAACTTGATCTCTGGTTCCTCTGCCTTTTCTAAAACCATCTTGAACATCTGGAAGTTCACGGTTCACATATTGCTGAAGCCTGGCTTTTGCAGTTTCAGTGGTCAACAATTGAACAAGGATAGCTACATCTCAGAATCTGCAAAGATGCCCTTCTTCAAAATTGGTCAGAGTTGAATTCTTTAAAAGAGTGCAAAAAATGTAGATGTTTTATTTTTGTAAAATGTCCTGAGACAGCAAAAGAGACACAGATGTATAGAACAGTCTTTTGGACTCTGTGGAAGAGGGAGGGAGGGGGGATGATTTGGGAGAATGGCAGTAAAACATGTATAATATCATATAAGAAATGAATCGCCAGTCCAGGTTTGATGCAGGATACAGGAAGCTTGGGGCTGGTGTACTGAGATGTCCTAAGGGGATGATATGGGGAGGAAGGTGGGAGGGGGGTTCAGGATGGGGAATACGTGTACACCCGTGGCAGATGCATGCTGATGTATTGCAAAACCAATACAATACTGTAAAGTAAAAAAAATAAATAAAATAAAAAAAAATAAACTAACAACAGAGACTTCTGCAGTTGACATATTAGTTGAGTATAAAATTTGTTATTTTTCGGTGGGATCATAAATTGCTTATTTCAGAACATTACATTTATTCCTGTATTTTATAATTTTTATTGTAATCTTTCAGGTTTATAAGATGTAAAATTGCATTTTGTTCTTTAAACAATTTAAGGGAAATATAATGTCAGACTTCCCTGGTGGCTCAGACAGTAAAGAATCTGCCTGCAGTGCAAGAGACCTGGGTTCGATCCTTGGGTCAGGAAGATTGCCTGGAAAGGGAATGGCTCCCCACTCCTGAATTCTTGCCTACAGAATCCTATGGACAGAGGAGCCTGGTAGGCTATAATCCAAGGGGTTGCACAAGCACACAGCACATAATATAATGTCAAGGAGAAAGTAATAGTGTTTTTATTACTGCTTGAAAATGCATACATATTTTTACAAGCTTTCTAAAATGTTTGTTTCAGAATTGTTTTAAAAAATCAGTCATTAAAGAGATGAGACCCCATAATGATGAATCCCCTGAGAGTAAATGAAAATTCAGCAATCTCTGAGCAAGGTGTAGGATATTAAAAAAAAATAAAAATAGATTTTGTTTTTATTAGCATTGAATATCGAACATTATGGAGTGAGAAATATATACATATATAAGTAATATACAACTATTTTGGTTATGAATAAATGAAAAATTTTATATGAAAAGATCAGCATAATTTAGCTGTAGTCACATAGAATTAAGCCAAAATTAAGATTTTTGCCAGTCACTGCTTACATGATTATGGGTTGATTACCATTCTCCTTTAGACTTCATTTCCACATCTCTTTAGTGAGGGAAATTTAAAAAAAAAATGGCTTTAATCTAATGAGAAAATTAGATTCTAAATACAGATAGTTTAGTTTTGTAATACAATGTTTGCCATATAGTAAACTAAATAAATAATCTGTTACTGTAATTATTACTATATTATCCTCATTGCAGAAACATATTGTGTGCCAATACTTAACACCTGAGACCTGATAATTTGCAAAGCATAGCATTAATTTTGATGATTTAATCCAATTATTCAATGTAATTTTTTAAGCTACTTAAAAAATTAACTTATTTTAACTAGATCTCTTGGTAATTTTTTTATGTGTGTGTTAGTCACTCACTCGTGTCCGTCTCTTTGCATCCCCATGGACTGGAGCTTGCCAGGCTCCTCTGTGCGTGAAATTCTCCAGGCACAAATACTGCAGTGGGTTGCTATTTCACTCTTCAGGGTATCTTCCCGACCTAGGGATCGAACCCAGGTCTTCGGCATTGCAGGCAGATGCTTTACCGTCTGAGCATACTAGGGAAGCCCATGCCTTTATATTTTCATTGCTGGGCTAAAGTTTTCCTTTGAATTCCACATTCACTTCCAACTGCACATTGGATACATAAACTTATATCTCTCTCAGGTTCACATTGAAAATTGAACTCTTGATCAGACTGATAAATTGCCTTTCTTGCAAAAGCACATGCACATGCACACCCACTTCCCCTGCTCCACAAACACACACACACACACACACACAAATAAGAACAGTACTAACCAAGCAACTATATCTGAGTAGATTAAAGCACACTGTCATTTGTTTCTCTCACAAGTCTGCCTTTTGGGTGGCACTAGTGATAAATAACCTGTCTGCCAACACAGGAGACATAAGAGACACAGATTTGATCCCTGGGTCAGGAAGATCCCCTGGAGGAGCGCATGGCAATCCACTCCAGTATTCTTGTCTGAAGAATCCCAGCCAGAGGCGCCTGGCTGGAGTCCATGATAGCTTGTCACTGCTATACTTGGTGTTAGCTGGAATCAGGAATCACCTGAAGGTGTCTTCACTCTCATATCAGTTGGTTGTTGCTGGCTTTCAGCTTCGAGGCTGTTGGTTTGAGTAGCTTTCTTCCCAGGTAGTCTTTGCTTCCTTACAACCTGATGGTGGCTTTCAAGGATGAACCTCGAGAGTGACCTGAGAGTGAGATTGCCTTTTATGACCTACCTTCAGGGGTCAGGCAGTATCCTTTACCTTACGTTCTTATTTGGTAACGTAGCCAAAAGGAGCCAACTGGGTTCAAAGGAAAGAAATAGTCTCCCTAAGCTACTTCCAGAATTGGGTGCAGGATCAGAAATCCTACTATTTCCAGAAGTGGATGTATGATCAGAAATATTGTGTTGCTACTTTTTTTTTTTTTGGCGGGGGGGTTGAGGGGGCAGGGGATACAATCTGCCACACTGATCAAGTAACAGAATATCAGTACTATTCCTTTATCAGTAATCCAGATTTATTTGCTCAAACCTCAAACCAAGGAGTCAGCCTTAACGTATTCTTTTCTTTGACATCAGTAAGTCCAGCTAATGTTATCACCCATATTATTTATCTTGGATTCCCCTCCTCCTGTCCTTTTGCTTTGTCCCTACCAATCCAAACATATGTTTTGTTTTTCCTAAACTTCACCAGTAAGCTACTAAAACATCACCTGCTACTTTTTATCCCTGTCCAATCCTTTCTCCACATATGTGCATTACATTTAATAACAGAATTTTCCTGATGTCACTTCCTTGGTTAAAACAGCCACACACAAGCTTTTCTAATATAGAAATATGATATGGGCATATGAATCACTCCAATTATGAGAGTTGTGTGTGATAGAAAGAGTAACAAATATGTCTCAATCACCTTTCATTGTTTAAAGATTTGTGGAGTTTTTATACTCTTGTTTTCTTCCTTGAAATGATAAGGAAAAGATTAGCTTGTATCTTTTTAAACAGTCAGAGCACCATATGTTTTATTATTATGTCTCAAAAAGTATATTATTGTTTTCTCCTATAAATAAATATATGGATCATAAACTTTTTTTCTTTTTCTAAACAACGTTTGGATTAGGTCCTAGAGCTCTAATTTTCTATCTATTAAGTGTTTCCAGCATATAATCACATAAGGCAAATAGCCATCTTGAAAAGAGACAGATGTTTATACATTATTTACTATTTCTGTTGTGCTGCTTCATGTTCATATAAAATGCATGTATTTTTATATCAACTGAGAAAAGAAAATAATAGGATTTTAGCTAAGTTAAAAACATATTTTTTGATATCCTTTGTAGTCTATCTGCTTTTCATGCTTGATCTTTCTTATACTCAATAAAACATTTACACAATAAAATGGTCTCTTCAAAATCTATAATCTGTAATACAAAATATATAACATTTATATATATTTATTCATACACTTCTTTGGCAAGAATTTTAAATTTTTATAATTTTTTTCTTTAGCCATTGCATATTTTATGTAATGAAATTCACACGAGAATCTTGAAAACAGTATAATTTATATTTTATAAAGGCTTATTTTTCTTTTATTCTTTCCTTTGCTAGTGGCAGTCTTCATAGTGACAGTTTTTATTTTTCTTCCAAACTTTGAAATTGCATGTATTATGTATGCCTGGGGCATACATGTATGCCTTTAAGCAATATATGGATGGTTTTATTGATCAAAAACTGGACAGATATGCTAAATTTACTGGTAAGATTTTACCTGTTTTCAATTCACAGTCTTCTAACAACTCTTTAGAAACTTCATGAAATTGTGTGCTATTTTAGTTTAATAGGTACTTTATATTAAAGTTATTAACACAAACAAACTTTGGGGAAATGGTCTTCCTTTATAATTTTTTTAAAGTATTGAACTTAAAAAATCATGTTTCATCCAGTGTATCTCAGAATTTTTTCTAATTACCTCAATTCTGAAATATCATTTTTCAAATTAGTTTGCATTTAAAATGATCAGATAAAAGCCTTACATTTTATAGAAACTTTATAAAAAGTGAGTAATAAGTATCTTCCAAAGAGACAACTTCCTTAATTTATTAGAAAAAAAATTATAATCTACAGGACACAGTTCACATTATATAATAATGCATGTGAGAAAGCTTTTGCTAATGAAATTATTCATTATCTGTACTCTAGATTTTTCTTGTAGCTGAGATACAATTGGCATATAACATTATATTAGTTTCAGCTGTATGACATAATTATTTTGTAATTGTATATATTGCAAAATGACTAAAACAGTAAGTCATCTATCACCACACATAGTTACAATTATTATCTTGTGATAAGAACTTTTAAGATGTACTTGCTTAGCAATTTTCAAATATACAGTGTGGTACTATTAACTTGTGCTCTGGATTCCAAGGCCATGGTGCTAATAATCCATTGCTTAGTAACAATTAGACACAGACTTAATTTCTTAAAACACATATTATCTCACTGTTTCAGGAATCTAGTCATAGCTTACATGAGGTGTATTCTGCAGAATCTCTCACAGGGCTACAGTCTGGGTTTTGCCAGGGCTAATTTCAATTCTGAATATTCATTAAAAGGACTGATGCTGAAGCTGAAGTACTTTGACTACCTGATGCAAAGAGTAGACTCAGAAAAGATGCTGATGCTGGTAAAGATTGAGAGCAGGAGGAGAAGGGGCCAGCAGAAGACAAGATGGTTGGATGGTATCACTGACTCAATGGACATGAGTTTGAGCAAACTTGGGGAGATAGTGAAGGACAGGGAATCTTGGCATGCTGTAGTCCATGGGGTCTCAGAGTGGGACATGATTTAGCAACTGAACAGCAATCTCACTGGAAGGTTTGAGCTAAGACCTGTTTTCTAAGCTCAGTAGTTTTGATAAAATTCAATTTTTTACAGCCTATTGGGCCTCAGTTCCCAACTGGCTATTGCCTGTTTCTTGCATCACCAGAATATGCAAGCTGAGCAAGCAGTAGAGGACATCAGCAAGAAAGAAATTTCAATCTTATGAAGCTGTTGGATTTTTTATATTTCTCTACTGATTTCATCCTAAATGCCCACATAAGGTGTTTTAAATTAGAAACAGATTTTTAAATTACATATTTCACAGTAAATAATAGCATTATTATTCACATGTTCGATATTTATCCCTAGGACTATAAGATAGATGCATGTCATTGTTCCAAAGGAAGAAGAACTTGCCCCCATAGACAGGAGTGTGGAAAACATTGTTTTATGCTTATAGAGGGCCAAGATACCTTCTCTTTCTTTTTTCTTTCTTGGTGAAGGGTGTCTTCCTTACTCTAGCCCTTAGCTCTGTAAATAAAATTTCTTCTGAAAACAGATAACCCCATGTGTTTGGTCTAAAATCTAGATAAATCTTCAAGTTCCTGGGCCTCATTCCTCCTTGAAATGAAAATACCTAAGAAGATAACCTTTGCAGTTTTTCTGGCTCCTTGAGGGCTTAACCCAGACACCTACTGGTGGCCATATCCATTTAGCCCTTTAAAGAGATAAGAAATTACATTATTGTTTTGAATTAGAAAAATTAACTAGACAAATGACTATGGATCTAATTCTAATAGTATGTGAACTTGTTACTGGGAGACATGGGTTTTTACCTGAATATTAAGAAATCTAGGAAAGTTTTATTTCCCCACAGTAATTTAACCAGTAAGGGTTTATCTCGTCATTTTTGTCATATTCTGGTCTTCCCTAGTAGCTCAGGCTGTAAAGCATCTGCCTGTAATGCAGAGCCTGGCAGGCTACAGTCAATAGGGTTGAAAAGAGTCAGACAGGACTGAGCAACTAACACAGACATTTATCATATTCTATTAGTGACTAGAAGTCACAGGTCCCACCCACTCTTAAGGAGAGAGGCGGAGATATATTTGTGGGCCACTTGAAGGTCTGTGTACCAAAGCCATCTTTGCAGACATCAAATAGGTTGAAAATAATTATAGCTGAAAAAATCATATACGTTTATTTGTAACAATAAAGTTTAAAAATCAAGTTTTATATCAACATTTCCTGGTATAGAAAATTTGGCTCAATCTGTATGAACAATTCTCAAGTTGTTGAAACTTTATTAGACTGATAATGAATCTACATAACATACTTTTCAGTTCAGTTCAGTTCAGTCGCTTAGTCATGTCCAACTCTTTGTGACCCCATGAATTGCAGCACGCCAGGCCTCCCTGTCCATCACAAACTCCCGGAGTTCACTCAAACTCATGTCCATCGAGTCAGTGATGCCATCCAGCCATCTCATCCTCTGTCGTCCCCTTCTTCTCCTGCCCCCAATCCCTCCCAGCATCAGAGTCTGTTCCAAAGAGTAAACTTTTTGCATGAGGTGGCCAAAGTACTGGAGTTTCAGCTTTAGTATCATTCCTTCCAAAGAACACCCAGGACCGATCTCCTTTAGAATGGACTGGTTGGATCTCCTTGCAGTCCAAGGGACACTCAAGAGTCTTCTCCAACACCACAGTTCAAAAGCATCAATTCTTTGATGCTTAGTTTTCTTTACAGTCTAACTCTCACATCCATACATGACTACTGGAAAAACCATAGCCTTGACTAGACGGACCTTTGTTGGCAAAGTAACATGTCTGCTTTTCAATATGCTATCTAGGTTGGTCATAACTTTTCTTCCAAGGAGTAAGCGTCTTTTAATTTCATGGCTGCAGTCGCCATCTGCAGTGATTTTGGAGCCCAACAAAATAAAGTCTGACACTGTTTCCACTTTTTCTCATCTATTTCCCATGAAGTGATGGTACCAGATGCCATGATCTTTGTTTTCTGAGTGTTGAGCTTTAAGCCAAATTTTTCACTCTGCTCTTTCACTTTCATCAGGGGCTTTTTAGTTCCTCTTCACTTTCTGCCATAAGGGTGGTGTCATCTGCATATACTTTATATCTGGCTAAATTATATAAATTGATGAATTATATAAATTCAGTATTATTGGCTTGCTTTGTAATGTCTTGTTATCATCTTTATAAAATCAATAAATTTAAAAAATTTAGTGGTAAACTCTACCTTACACAAACATAAAAGTTTATAATGTGCTTATTCCCTTCATAACAATATGAGAAATATGGGTTTTTAACTGTAGTTTGTCTTTAGGAAAATTGAATTGAAGAATGATTTTCTAATTTACTCATAGTTATCTAGCTACAAAAGCAGGATAAGATCTTTTAACCCAGGTTTCCCAATATGATCAAGGGTACTTCATATATATCTCAGCATTATTTGATGCATTTGGCCAATTTCTTTGTATTAATGTAGACTTCTTTAATTTAATTTCATGATACATTCTTTGGCTTTGGATTTTTTTTTTTTAATTGTGTTTTCTTCTATGTCTTTTTTGCTGGCTGTTTCTTTTTCATATAGCCTCAGGTCCTTGCACTGTACCTTTATTTTCCCCTCATACTAAATACACTTTGTCTACCTCATGCCATCTCCCTGACTTTGAAACCATTTATACCCTTATCTCTCCCAAAAGTATATCACTAGTTCTGTTTTCATTTTTGGGTTTCAGTTCCCAAAAATAAATGCTACTACTGCTAAGTCACTTCAGTCATGTCTGACTCTGTGCAACCCCATAGACGGCAGCTCCCTGGGATTCTCCAGGGAAGAATACTGGAGTGAGTTGCCATTTCTTTCTCCAATCCATGAAAGTGAAAAGTGAAAGTGAAGTCGCTCAGTAGTGTCTGACCCTCAGTGACCCCATGGACTGCAGCCTTCCAGGCTCTTCTGTCCATGGGATTTTCCAGGCAAATACTAGAGTCGGGTGCCATTGCCTTCTGCAAGAAGTATGAATAACAATCTACTATACATGTACATTTTAATATCTCTTGATTATCTCAGTCCTAACATGACCAAAATTAATTTTTTCTTATCTTCAAATAAACTTGTTCCTCTTCTAATATTCATCGTTTTAAGTAAGTGACACCACCACCCACTAGTTGCTCAAGGGATAAAGTAGAACAACACTTACATATAAGTGAACACCACATCCTACCATTTTGCCACAAAAATAATGGCTCAACTATGACAAGTTACCTCCATCTCTACCCCCTTAAGAGAAAGGAAAAAAAAATCTTAACATTGCCCTAATGATACATTTTTAGTTTTATCTTTTGTCACTCTTACTATCCATTTACTCTTTCTGCTTTGGCTTTCTGTCAGGGTCTGGGCAATTCTTTTAGGTCTTTAAAATTTTATCTCTCTTTTCTTGAAGCACACCTCTCTATTAATTGTCTCCTTTTACTCCATACTCCAAATAATTTTGCCAAGTTATTCATACTTAATAATAAGTTTTGGCTTAAAGTCAATTTCTCAAAAACTTTCCATTATTCTTTAAATAAATTCCTTAAAAAAATAATACAAAAAACCTCGAATAGCCAAAGCTATCTTGAGAAAGAAGAATGGAACTGGAGGAATCAACCTACCTGACTTCAGGCTCTATTACAAAGCCACAGTTATCAAGACAGTATGGTACTGGCACAAAGACAGAAATATTGATCAATGGAACAAAATAGAAAGCCCAGAGATAAATCCACACACATATGGACACCTTATCTTTGACAAAGGACGCAAGTATACACAATGGATTAAAGACAATCTCTTTAACAAGTGGTGCTGGGAAATCTGGTCAACCACTTGTAAAAGAATGAAACTAGAACACTTTCTAACACCATACACAAAAATAAACTCAGAATGGATTAAAGATCTCAACATAAGACCAGAAACTATAAAACTCCTAGAGGAGAACATAGGCAAAACATTCTCTGACATACATCACAGCAGGATCCTCTATGACCCACCTCCCAGAATATAGGAAATAAAATCAAAAATAAACAAATGGGACCTAATTAAACTTAAAAGCTTCTGTACAACAAAGGAAACTATTAGCAAGGTGAAAAGACAGCCTTCAGAATGGGAGAAAATAATAGCAAATGAAGCAAAGGACAAACAACTAATCTCAAAAATATACAAGCAACTCCTACAGCTCTACTCCAGAAAAATAAATGACCCAATCAAAAAATGGGCAAAAGAACTAAATAGACATTTTTCCAAAGAAGACATACAGATGGCTAACAAACACGTGAAAAGATGCTCAACATCACTCATTATCAGAGAAATGCAAATCAAAACCACTATGAGGTACCATTTCACACCAGTCAGAATGGCTGCAATCCATAAGTCTACAAGCAATAAATGCTGGAGAGGGTATGGAGAAAAGGGAACTCTCTTACACTGTTGGTGGGAATGCAAACTAGTACAGCCACTATGGAGAAGAGTGTGGAGATTCCTTAAAAAACTGGAAATAGAACTGCCTTATGATCCAGCAATCCCACTGCTGGGCATACACACTGAGGAAACCAGAAGGGAAAGAGACACGTGTACCCCAATGTTCATCGCAGCACTGTTTATAATAGCCAGGACATGGAAACAACCTAGATGCCCATCAGCAGATGAATGGATAAGAAAGCAGTGGTACATATACACAATGGAGTATTATTCAGCCATTAAAAAGAATACATTTGAATCAGTTCTAATGAGGTGGATGAAACTGGAGCCTATTATACAGAGTGAAGTAAGCCAGAAAGAAAAACACCAATACAGTATACTAACGCATATATATGGAATTTAGAAAGATGGTAACAATAACCCTGTGTATGAGACAGCAAAAGAGACACCGATGTATAGATCAGTCTTATGGACTCTGTGGGAGAGGGAGAGGGTGGGGAGATTTGGGAGAATAGCATTGAAACATGTATAATATCATGTATGAAACGAGTCGCCAGTCCAGGTTCGATGCACGGTACTGGATGCTTGGGGCTGGTGCGCTGGGATGACCCAGAGGGAGGGTAGGGGAGGGAGGAGGGTGGAGGGTTCAGGATGGGGAATGCGGGTATACCTGTGGTGGATTCATTTTGATATTTGGCAAAACTAATACAATATTGTAAAGTTTAAAAATAAAATAAAATTAAAAAAAAAAATCTCAGAGCATCAGTTTCCTTTCCTTCATAGACAATATCAGTTTCTAAAAACAGCTGTTTGTTTCTGTGATTATCAATATGTTTTCTCCTTTAACTGGACAATGAATAGTAAACTTTGTTTCCCTTTTTTATCTTTTGCTTGGATTTTATTGCTAAAGCTTATAGATAGTACATAATGAGGGATAATTTTGATGTAATAGCATCCCAAAATTTTTCCAAAATAATATTGTGTATATTTATTTTCATTGTTCTTGATAACTTCTGGATTATCTCTTTTACCTCCTACTGTTTTTACATCCATCTTATCTCTCCAGGATGTGCTTTATCAGTTCTTCCTCAAAGCATTTCAAATCAGTTTGGTGACCCTTTGTTGCAGAGACATGCAATGCCTGTGTAATATCACTGTCAAGCTTCAATACTTTATAATTTATTTTTCTACCTTAATATTTTCTAACCTTATTGACAAGTAAATTCATTTACAATAAATTCTAATATGTAAACTCAAACCTCTTCTATAATTTCTTCTGAGTCTTTTTTTTTAACAATCTTGCATTCCCATGGTTTTCTAATTTACCCAGTAATTGTTCTTTACTTTTTAGTAATTTGAATTTAATAACTTTAATAATGACCATAATGGTACAAGAGTAACTGTTAAAATTTCCATGATATTTTTCTATTTCAGTAACTCCATTAATCACACATAAAGAGAATGCTTCTCTTTCCTAAAACTGCAGGAGATCTAAATTCTGCTTTTGTATAAAAGATAGTTAAAGGATCTCAATCCCTCTTTGCCTGAGTGAGAATTTACTGCAGTGAGAATTTATGTAGGAAGTTGACTACAAGAATTGAACATGAGGTCTGATTTTCTTCCTTACAAGAAGAAAGCCTGTATTTTCAGAATTGGGGGTTGGACAGAGCATTTAATTGAGCCCATAAAATGCTAAGTATGTACCTAATCTTTTTTTTTAATTAATACAATATTATTTTCTCCCAGAAAGGAATCTGAGATGTTAATGATCAAGTCATCATCTTTTATGGGTGAAAACACAGTTCATTTGGCCAGTTTGTATTTGGTGACTTTGTCAATAGTTATGTAAAAGAGCTAATTCAGTACCTTAGAAGGAAGATTCCTTAAACTTTTTCTTCTTTTCACAGACAGTTTTGTGTAATGGGGTATTGGTTGCAAAATCAACTTTTAGAGATTCCATAGGAAGAAGGAAACATAGATATATGCAATTACTTGCGGGACAGATTAAAAAATTTCAATAGTTAGGCTTGAGTATGATTATACTTTTTGTTGTCAGTGTCTATATACATTTCCTCTTTCATTTATTTGTAGTGTTTCTTTCGCCAAAATTAATCATAACTTTTAAAATTGTAGCTATAAGAGACTCAGACAGAAATGAGTCTTAATGGTGATAGGACTTTATAAGTGGTGCCAAATTTCTTTTTTCTCACTTGACTTTATTTTTTTTTTTTTTTCTTGTTTCCTCCTTTCTTTCTTTCTTTTTTTTTTTATTCTTCCAATTTTATTTTATTTTTAAACTTTACATAATTGTATTAGTTTTGCCAAATATCAAAATGAATCCACCACAGGTATACATGTGTTCCCCATCCCGAACCCTCCTCCCTCCTCCCTCCCCATACCATCCCTCTGGGCCGTCCCAGTGCACCAGCCCCAAGCATCCAGCATCGTGCATCGAACCTGGACTGACAACTCGTTTCCTACATGATATTTTACATGTTTCATTGCCATTCTCCCAAATCTTCCCACCCTCTCCCTCTCCCACAGAGTCCATAAGACTGTTCTATACATCAGTGTCTCTTTTGCTGTCTCGTACACCGGGTTATTGTTACCATCTTTCTAAATTCCATATATATGTGTTAGTATACTGTATTTATGTTTTTCCTTCTGGCTTACTTCACTCTGTATAATAGGCTCCAGTTTCATCCACCTCATTAGAACTGATTCAAATGTATTCTTTTTAATGGCTGAGTAATACTCCATTGTGTATATGTACCACAGCTTTCTTATCCATTCATCTGCTGATGGACATCTAGGTTGCTTCCATGTCTTGGCTATTATAAACAGTGCTGCGATGAACATTGGGGTACACGTGTCTCTTTCCCTTCTGGTTTCCTCAGTGTGTATGCCCAGCAGTGGGGTTGCTGGATCATAAGGCAGTTCTATTTCCAGTTTTTTAAGGAATCTCCACACTGTTCTCCATAGTGGCTGTACTAGTTTGCATTCCCACCAACAGTGTAAGAGGGTTCCCTTTTCTCCACACCCTCTCCAGCATTTATTGCTTGTAGACTTTTGGATCGCAGCCATTCTGACTGGTGTGAAATGGTACCTCATAGTGGTTTTGATTTGCATTTCTCTGATAATGAGTGATGTTGAGCATCTTTTCATGTGTTTGTTAGCCATCTGTATGTCTTTTTTGGAGAAATGTCTATTTAGTTCTTTGGCCCATTTTTTGATTGGGTCGTTTATTTTTCTGGAGTTGAGCTGTAGGAGTTGCTTGTATATTTTTGAGATTAGTTGTTTGTCGGTTGCTTCATTTGCTATTATTTTCTCCCATTCTGAAGGCTGTCTTTTCACCTTGCTAATAGTTTCCTTTGATGTGCAGAAGCTTTTAAGGTTAATTAGGTCCCATTTGTTTATTTTTGCTTTTATTTCCAATATTCTGGGAGGTGGGTCATAGAGGATCCTGCTGTGATGTATGTCGGAGAGTGTTTTGCCTATGTTCTCCTCTAGGAGTTTTATAGTTTCTGGTCTTACGTTTAGATCTTTAATCCATTTTGAGTTTATTTTTGTGTATGGTGTTAGAAAGTGGTCCAGTTTCATTCTTTTACAAGTGGTTGACCAGATTTCCCAGCACCACTTGTTAAAGAGATTGTCTTTAATCCATTGTATATTCTTGCCTCCTTTGTCGAAGATAAGGTGTCCATATGTGCGTGGATTTATCTCTGGGCTTTCTATTTTATTCCATTGATCAATATTTCTGTCTTTGTGCCAGTACCATACTGTCTTGATAACTGTGGCTTTGTAGTAGAGCCTGAAGTCAGGTAGGTTGATTCCTCCAGTTCCATTCTTCTTTCTCAAGGTCGCTTTGGCTATTCGAGGTTTTTTGTATTTCCATACAAATTGTGAAATTATTTGTTCTAGCTCTGTGAAGAATACTGTTGGTAGCTTGATAGGGATTGCGTTGAATCTATAAATTGCTTTGGGTAGTATACTCATTTTCACTATATTGATTCTTCCAATCCATGAACATGGTATATTTCTCCATCTATTAGTGTCCTCTTTGATTTCTTTCACCAGTGTTTTATAGTTTTCTATATATAGGTCTTTAGTTTCTTTAGGTAGATATATTCCTAAGTATTTTATTCTTTCCGTTGCAATGGTGAATGGAATTGTTTCCTTAATTTCTCTTTCTGTTTTCTCATTATTAGTGTATAGGAATGCAAGGGATTTCTGTGTGTTGATTTTATATCCTGCAACTTTACTGTAGTCATTGATTATTTCTAGTAATTTTCTGGTGGACTCTTTAGGGTTTTCTATGTAGAGGATCATGTCATCTGCAAATAGTGAGAGTTTTACTTCTTCTTTTCCAATTTGGATTCCTTTTATTTCTTTTTCTGCTCTGATTGCTGTGGCCAAAACTTCCAAAACTATGTTGAATAGTAATGGTGAAAGTGGGCACCCTTGTCTTGTTCCTGACTTTAGAGGAAATGCTTTCAATTTTTCACCATTGAGGATAATGTTTGCAGTGGGTTTGTCATATATAGCTTTTATTATGTTGAGGTATGTTCCTTCTATTCCTGCTTTCTGGAGAGTTTTTATCATAAATGGGTGTTGAATTTTGTCAAAGGCTTTCTCTGCATCTATTGAGATAATCATATGGTTTTTATTTTTCAATTTGTTAATGTGGTGTATTACATTGATTGATTTGCGGATATTGAAGAATCCTTGCATCCCTGGGATAAAGCCCACTTGATCGTGATGTACGATACAATAGACCAGTTAGACCTAATTGATATCTATAGGTCATTTCACCCCAAAACAATGAATTTCACCTTTTTCTCAAGCGCACATGGAACCTTCTCCAGGATAGATCACATCCTGGGCCATAAAGCTAGCCTTGGTAAATTCAAAAAAATAGAAATCATTCCAAGCATTTTTTCTGACCACAATGCAGTAAGATTAGATCTCAATTACAGGAGAAAAACTATTAAAAATTCCAACATATGGAGGCTGAACAACACGCTGCTGAATAACCAACAAATCACAGAAGAAATCAAAAACGAAATCAAAATTTGCATAGAAACGAATGAAAATGAAAACACAACAACCCAAAACCTGTGGGACACGGTAAAAGCAGTCCTAAGGGGAAAGTTCATAGCAATACAGGCACACCTCAAGAAACAAGAAAAAAGTCAAATAAATAACCTAACTCTACACCTAAAGCAACTAGAAAAGGAAGAAATGAAGAACCCCAGGGTTAGTAGAAGGAAAGAAATCTTAAAAATTAGAGCAGAAATAAATGCAAAAGAAACAAAAGAGACCATAGCAAAAATCAACAAAACCAAAAGCTGGTTCTTTGAAAGGATAAATAAAATTGACAAACCATTAGCCAGACTCATCAAGAAACAAAGGGAGAAAAATCAAATCAACAAAATTAGAAACGAAAATGGAGAGATCACAACAGACAACACAGAAATACAAAGGATCATAAGAGACTACTATCAACAATTATATGCCAATAAATTGGACAACGTGGAAGAAATGGACAAATTCTTAGAAAAGTACAACTTTCCAAAACTGGACCAGGAAGAAATAGAAAATCTTAACAGACCCATCACAAGCATGGAAATTGAAACTGTAATCAAAAATCTTCCAGCAAACAAAAGCCCCGGTCCAGACGGCTTCACAGCTGAATTCTACCAAAAATTTAGAGAAGAGCTAACACCTATCCTGCTCAAACTCTTCCAGAAAATTGCAGAGGAAGGTAAACTTCCAAACTCATTCTATGAGGCCACCATCACCCTAATACCAAAACCTGACAAAGATCCCACAAAAAAAGAAAACTACAGGCCAATATCACTGATGAACATAGATGCAAAAATCCTTAACAAAATTCTAGCAATCAGAATCCAACAACACATTAAAAAGATCTCACTTGACTTTAAAGCACATATTAAATATAATTAAATTGCCTACATGTTAAATACTGTTAAGGATTTAACAAATATTATTGTCCTATTTCTAACAGATTTATAGAGAATAATCAATTATACTCTATGGTGGGACCAATACTTATTTAATGTACATTATTGGGGCTTCCCAGGTGGCACTAATGGTAAAGAACCTGCCTGCCAGTGAAGGAGTTGTAAGAGGTATGGGTTTGATCCCTGTGCTGGGAAGATCCCCTGGCAGAGGAAATGGCAGCCCACTCCAGTATTCTTGCCTGGAGAATCCCATTAACAGAGGAGTCTTGTGGACTACAGTCCATAGGGTCACAAAGAGTTGGACACAATTGAGGCGACTCAGCACACATAATAAACATGCACAGTAAAAATCTTTGTTCACTGTATTCTGATCATCAACTTACACTTCTTAATTTTATTCTGATTCAGTCAGGATTTTCAATATGTTTTTTGCTGACTATCTTTCAATTATGAGCATTTCTGCTGCATTCATTATGGTCAATTGCTTGCCATTATCGCACTCTCTTTGCACTTCTACATAATTCCCTCTAGTGGAGTCTCTTGCGCTTACTCCATTCCTGTGTGCTCTGTACAGTTCTATGCTTGATTCATCCTTGGGAGTGTCAATGTCATCAAATATTTTATCCCTTTGTTTCCATTCCTTGAATTCTCTTTGTTTTTCTATGCTTGGCTCTTCTTCATGGCCATAAGTAGTAGTCTTTTCCTTGCGACCAAGGGCAAAGCACCTAAAATTTTGACTGTGAAGCATTAGCTTGCTATTTGAATTTTAATCTGAAAAAGAATCACTCACCCTACTGAACTGTTATTGCTCTGTTTATATTTTCCTACTGAAAGCAATGCCCATGTTATGTGTTCAATCATTCATTATACAGTATAAAGAAGGCAACCAATATATGTTATCTCTGTTTACTTTAAATTTATAAAAATCTGTGCATTTATGACACAAATGACATGACAGAGCCTTTAACAGTTCCCTACTTAACAGTAAAGAAAAAAATTAGTTCTGGCTTAACTTTTTAATTTGCCTATATATTCTATAAAAAGACAGTTACTTGTAAGATGCATATGTAAATATGTTTGTGTGTGTGTGCTACATTGCTTTGGTTGTGTCTGATTCTTTGCAAACCTGTGGACTATAGCATGCCAGGCTCCTCTGTACATGGGATTCTCCAGGCAAGGATACTGGAGTTAGTTCCCATGCCCTCCTCTAGAGTATCTTCCCAACCCAAGGATCAAACCTGTGTCTCTTCTCCTGCATTGGCAGGCAGATTCTTTACCAACAGCACCACCTGGGAAGCCCACATATGTGTGTATATATGATACATAATTAATTAAACCTTGTAGAGAGTTGATCACTATAATATTATAGAACAATCAAATAATGAAACTATCTTAAAAATAAAGATACAATGGTTCTAAATATCATTCAAATTAAACATTTCTAAATAAATACTGATTATTAGGAGTTGATTCTGATAGATAACCGCTATTTTACTAGAGTAACTTTTTTATACTCCGTGCCCCAAAATGCACAGTTTACTCTCACACAACCAAAAAAAAAAATCTTAAAATGGAGCAATAAACCAAAGCCTATGTTTATCTAATTATACTTTTCCCTTCATAAATCAAGGAGACTATGAATTGTGGTGAAAAATTCAATTAACATTTGGTATATTACATACCTTATTTTTAAAGAAGTAAATTATCTTAGGAGGATATGGAAATTTAATATTAATTGAGCTATAATTGATTAACAATGTTGTGATAGTTTCACATATACAGCAAAGTGAATAAGTTATACATACACATGTATCTATTCCTTTTCAAGTTCTATTCCCATTTAGGTTGTTGCATAATAGTGAGCAGAATTCCCCTGTGCTAAATAGTAGGTCCTTGTTGATTATCCATTTTAAATATGGCAGGGTGTACAAGTCAGTCTCAAACTCCCTAACTATCCCATCGATCCACCCTTCCCCTTAGTAACGATAAGTTTGAAGAACAGGTTATTTTTAATGTTTAGTTGTTTGTGATACAAATTTTGAATAAATGCATGTTCTCAGGTGGTGCTGGTAGTAAAAGAACCCACCTGCCAATGTAGGAGACAAGAGATATAAGTTTAATTTCTGAGTTGGGAAGACCCCCTAGAGTAGGGCATGGCAACCCACTGCAGTATTCTTGCCTGGAGAATCCCATGGAAAGAGGAGTCTGGTGGTCTATGGTTCATAGAGTGGGACACTACTGAAGCAGCTTAGCAAACACACACACACATGTTCAATATTTGCATTACAGGTATCATCATGTGGGATTCAGAATATTTTGAAACAGATTTAACTGAAATAATAAACATAGTTCATCCATTAAAAAATTATAGTCAATATTTATAATATGAAATTAATCTACTTTATATGCCAATTATAATTTATCTTAATGATTTATATGCTTTGCATTTTTTTTGTATTTTCATACATTATACTCCATATAAAGGTACTAAAGATATCAGCTATTTTCTCTACACTATAAAATATATCTTTGTAATTTATTTATTTTATGTATAGTAGTTTGTACCTCTTAGTTTCTTACCCCTTTCACACCCCTCTGACTTCTCTCTCCCCATTGGCAGCCATTAGTTTGTTCTCTATGTAAGTTTTTGTTTATTATGCTATATTCATTTGTTCTATTTTATAGATTCTATATATTAGTGCTAGCATATGGTATTTGTCTTTGTTTGACTTATTTCACTAACATAAAACCCTCCATCTGTGCTGTTGCAAATGGAAAAATTTCATTCTTATTGTGTATGTATACAAGAAATGTTACTCAGTCATATCAAAGAAGGACATTTTTATGTATATCTTTGTGTATGTATATACATAATATGTATTATGAATATATATATGTATATATATTCACACACACATACCATATATTCTTTATTCATTCATTGGTTGATGGTCACTTAGGTTGCTTCCACATCTTCACTGTTATAAATATTGCTGCTATGAACATTGGGGTGCATATCTTTTCAAATTAGTGTTTTCATTTTCTTTGGATATATAACCAGGAGTGGAATTGCTAGTAGTCCTGTTTTTAGTAGAACTAAATTGCTAGTAATTGTTTTAGCAACTAAATTGCAGCTACTAATTGCTAGTAGTTGTTTTAGCAACCCCCTGATAGCTCAGTTGGTAAAGAATCTGCCTGCAGTGCAGGAGACACCAGTTCAATTCCTGGGTGGGGAAGATCTGCTGGGGAAGGGATAGGCTACCCAGTCCAGTATCCTTGGGCCTCCCTTGTGGCTCAGTTGATAAAGAATCCGCCTGCAATGCGGGAGACCTGGGTTCCATCTGTGGGTTGGGAAGATCCCCTGGAGAAGGGAAAGTCTACCCACTCCAGTATTCTGACCTTGAGAATTCCGTGGACTGTATAGTCTATGGGGTCACAAAGAGTTGGACTTGACTGAGTGACTTTCACTTCACTTCATACTTTTCCATAGTGGTTGAACCCATTTATGTTCCTACCAACACTGTACTACATTTTCTTTACATACTTGACAACATTTGTTATTTGCAGTATATTAGATGACAATCATTTGACAAGTATGAGGTGATACTTCATTGTGTTATTTTTCTTTTTCATATTCTTTTCCATATAGGTTATTACAGAATATTGAGTAGAGTTTCCTATGCTATACAGTAAGTCCTTGTTGATTATCTATTTTATACACAGTAGTTTATGTATATTAATTCCCACCTCCTAATTAACTCCCCTTCACCTTTCCTCTTTGGTAACCATAAGTTTGTTTCCTATGTCTGTAAGTCTATTTCTGTTTTGTAAATAAGTTCATTTATATCATTTTTTTAATTTCACATTTAAGTGGTTTATATGATATATGTCTTTCTTTGTCTGACTTACTTCACTAAATATGATAATCTCCAGATCCATCCATGTTGTTGAAATGCCATTATTTTATTCTTTTTTATGACCGAGTAGTATTCCATTGTGTGTATACACCACATCTACTTTGTCTATTCATCTGTCAATGGACATTTAGGTTGCTTCTATTTCTTGGCTATAGTAAATAATGCTGCAGTGAACATTGAGGTGCATATATCTTTTCAAATTAGAGTTTTTTTCTGGATATATGCCCAGGAATAGGATTGTTAGTTCATATAGTAGCTCTTTTTAGTTTTTGAAGAAACATCCATACTGTTCTCCATAGTGGCCATACCAATTTTTATTTCTACCAGCAGTGTAGGAGAGTTCCTTTTTTCCATGCCCTCTCCAGCATTTATTACTTTTAGACATTTTGATGATGATCATTCTGACTGATGTGAGGTGATACCTCATTGTAGTTTTGATTTGCATTTCTCCAATAATTAGCAATGTTGGATATCTTTTTGTGTGTTTTTGTCCAGCTGCATGTTTTCTTTGGAGAAATGTCTTACTGACTTCTGCTCATTTTTTGGTTGGGTTTTTCAGTTTCTTTGAGTTTATGTGCTGTTTATGTATCTTGGAAATTAATTCCTTGTCAGTAGTCTTGTGCAAATTCCCTTGTAAGTGACTATTTTTCTCATATAACCTTTAGAATTCCCACTTTTACTTCTGCCATTTTAATTATGATGTATCTTGGTGTGGCTCTCTTTGGGTTCATCTCATTTGGGACTCTGTGTGCTTCCTGTACCTGGGTATCTATTTCCTTCTTCAAGTTTGGGATGTTATCAGCCATAATTTCATCAAATACATTTTTAAACCCTTTCTCTTTATCTTCTCATGCTGGGGTCCCTATAATGTAGATGTTAGTGTGCATGATGTTGATTCAGAGGTAATTTAAACTAAGCTCATTTTTAAGTTTGTTTTTCTTTTTGCTGCTCAGATTGGATGATTTTAGTTATTTTAACTTCTAGATCACATGAATAATTTTGTATCATTTAGTCTTCTGTTAATTCCTTTTGGTATGTTTTCATTTCAGTTTTTGAAAACTTTATGTGGTAAATTATCTATCTCTGTTTCACTAGTTGTTTTCTCAGAAGTTTTTCCTTCTTTATTTGTTTTAAACAAATTCCTCCATCTTCTCATTTTCTTCCTTCTCTGTCTCTGTAAAAATAGGTGAAACAGTTTCCTGTGCTAGTCTTGAAGGGGTGTCCTTTTGTGTAAGCATCTCTATGCAGTCTATTTGTGCCCTGTGGCTTTGTTGGGAAAGCTGGATATGAAGTGAGTACAGGTTACATCTTCCCCTCAAGGTATACTGGCAGCTATCACCTTGGTGGGAGTCCTACTGGAAGCAGAGGGGCTGGGGCCAGAGCCAGGTATGAGCTAGGTTTTCTATGCTCAGTGGCTATCCCTTCCTTCTCAGGGTGAAGACTAGACCCAAAGTGCTATAGCAGAAGCCCTGAGGGTAGGGTCCAAGCCAGTTCTTTCCTCTCTAAATATGTGCTCTCTCCACTCCTAGCTATCATACTTTGCCCCAGAGGGGAGCAGTGCTGGAGCAAGAAGAGCTGGAGTGGGTGCCCAGTGTAAGGCAGTGAGTATGCTAGGATGGTCTCAGCCCAGTAAGAGCTCTAGACATCTCCCAATCTATCATCTCTGTCAGTGCCACTAATGGCCAACATTGCCCCCTTTAGTGCTTTGCCATGTCCCAGACAGCCATACAGCTCCTTTCCACCCACCTGTGTTTCCTTCCCTGCTACAGCTTCTGCCCTAGTAAGGAGCTTCACTGGAGCTAGAAGTGCTGAAATGGGTACTTAAGTGTGGGAGAGGGCATGTGCTGGAGTGGTCACAGAAAGCCAGTCAGAGTGCTGGGCTGTTTCAGTCTGCTTCCTCCACGTTGTTCCTGGGAGTAAGCAAGCATATGTACACTGTTCATGAGTGGAGTCTAGTGCCTTACAGCCCTCTGTTATCCCACTGCTTCTCAAACCAACAAAAGTGAACTCATTTTCCCAGTGTTGGATGCCAGGGCTCTGGTGTCTAACATATAGTTCAAAAAGCTCTCTCAGTAGGGAGGATCTCCAAGCCTATGCAATCCTCCTCTTCTTTTGTGACCCCTCCTAGGGGTACAGGTCCCAAAACGATTGCATCTTCTTCCTTCCTACCTGACTCCACATGGGTCTTTCTTGACAGTCTTAATTGTAGAAGAGTTTTTCCTGCCAGTCTCCAGTTTGTTTTCTATGAGAATTACTACACATGTCAATGTACTTTTGATGTGTTCATAGTGGGAGGTGAGGTCCATGTCCTCCTACTTTATCATTTTGATCTCCTCCTCCCACCTCCTTCTCCTTTGGCAAGGGCTTTTTTGCATAGTCAGCATATTGAAAAGCAGAGACTTTACTTTGCTGACAAAGGTCCATCTAGTGAAAGCTATGTTTTTTCCAGTAGTCATGTATGGATGTGAGAGTTGTACTATAAAGAAAGCTGAGCACCGAAGAATTAATGCTTCTGAACTGTGGTATTGGAGGACACTCCTGAAGTCTCTTGGACTGCAAGGAGATCCAACCAGTCAATCCTTAAGGAAATCAGTCCTGAGTATTCATTGGAAGGACTGATGCTGAAGCTGAAACTCCAATAATTTGGCCACCTGATACGAAGAACTGACTCATTTGAAAAATACCCTGATGCTGAGAAAGATTGAGGCAGGAGGAGAAGGGGATGACAGAAGATGAGATTGTGGATGGCATCACCAACTCAATGGACATGAGTTTGGATAAGCTCCAGGAGTCGGTGATGGATAGGAAGCCTGGCGTGCTGCAGTCCATGGGGGTCAAAGTAGTTAGACTGGACTGAGTGACTAAATTGCTGATGTTTTGCATTACTCCTGACTTCCTATAATATACCTTATCATTGAATTCTAATTAAAAAAAAGTGTATGTAATGGAAGCAAATGAGATGCATGTCATAGTTTGAGGAGAAAATAATCATGAAGAGTATATTTTGACATAATTTTTATGAGGTCATGTATTTTTCCAGTTCCAGCAA
>NW_020867157.1:0-43678 GCF_003369695.1 Bos indicus x Bos taurus
TATTAAGAGCATGCATGGAATTAAACTACTGTGAGTTTATTCTTTTATTTTTTTTTTCATTTTCTAATTTTAAAAAGTTGAAAACAGCCAAGCTTCATAGTTAAAACACCTCTTTCATTACTTGAAAATAATGCTTCCATAGAACACATTAGTTTACAGTTCACCTGAATGTAATTACTTACCTTTATTTTTTTCCTAATTATACTATACTGCATTAATATAGTTAGAATAGAAACAATACTATTTTCTTTCCAGGGAACTGAAATTATCATACATTGTTTGCAGCCTAACATTTTTTCCCCTTTGAATACTTATAGTGCAATAGATATTGGTTTTTGTTTCCAGCATTCTATAGTTAATGTCTCATGCAGGATTCATGCATGGTTATCTCAATTTAGTGTTTTTAATTTAACACAAACATTAGCAAGAAGAACCAATTCACCAAACCTAATGACTGGTCATAATGCAGTAACAATAAAATGCTACTTTTTACACCATTTTTTATGCAAAATTTATCTCAAAACACATTTTAAAAGTTAAATAGCATCATTATAGAGTTAAATATCATTTCACCATATCAGCTAATAAATAATAGCTAAGAGAGAAATTATCTACAAATAATCTAAAGAAAGGTTTATGGATATGTATTTCAACTGGGTGGTGAGAGATTCTGGCGAAAGAGATAAGCAGTGAAATCACTGAGATGTCTGGGAGCTATGGCTAGAGTTTTACGAGAAAGGTTTTAGTTTGGATTTGCTTGCTTCATGCCACTCTGAATTGCTTTGCGAACTTGCGTAAAATACTTAATTGTCTGTAACCTAGGTTTGCCTAGCTAGTAAATTCAGACAGAGCACAGGTTTAGAAAGGAGGCTGCTCCTATTATAGGAAGTGAACTGTTTGTGTTTGAGGAAGAGTGTTTTTCACATTTTCCTGAGCCCTAAACGCTCAAATAAAAAAAGAATTATATTAAAAACTTTTAAAAGAATTAGATGAATGTCTAAAAAGAGAGTAGAATAATCCCTCATCAGCAAAAACCAAAACAGCAAAATCTACTTTCTATACCTTATTAATAATATTCATGGACATGAATTGCACCTTTTAAAAATGATTTCAATTGATCATTAAACACTGTAACAGTTTTACTCCTTATCAATTTAATGTTAGAAATGTGAATGAGTTTCAGAAATTCAGAATGTTATTTCATTTCTCATTAAAATATTTGAATAAAATTAGCAACATGTCCTCAAGACAAACCACTTCATGATAATAAAGTGAACGGCACTATTGGGAAGGTTTCAATTTCTATTTTAAAGTATGGTTTAAGTGTTAGAATAATTAAAAAGCCATTGCTTACATTTTTTGAGCTGTCAAAATGGGGGAAATTATCATATCTGGTGCAAAATAAATCAAACCAGAAGACTTCTATTCTAGACAGACTCTATTATCACCATTGTCTTCTGTGAACTCACCTGTACCTAATTGCAATTAAACTCTATTTCTCACCTGTGAAATTAAAAGAATGGTCTGAATAGGAGTCACAGATCCAAATACCCACAGGAATCTAACTGCTAATTTTAAGTTAATTAAACGTATCAGGTGACTATTTCAGCAAACTGAAGAGTGACTATCTCCTCTAAAACTAATCTGCAATTATTTTCCATGCAGGAATTTGGGTTAGTATGACAATGTTTCTTTTTCACATTTATTTAAGAATTTTTTTGTACTTCAAATATCTAATTTTTAAATGCTAATTCAAACAGTTTCAAGCAGGCAATATAATGCATATATAATATGCAAACTGATACTGAAAGCCAACAGTTCTTATACAATAAAGTAGACCAATTATTATATCTCTCCTGATTAACAATCCATAGTTTAATATTTCTGTAAAGATGGAGTGATACAACAACTGAATAGAAATTTTTATGTTTGCTGAGGATATGCAGAGTGTCATGCTCTAAGAATAATATGGTAAATAGAAACATATTTTTGTCTTTCCTTTTTCTATCCATTTCCCTCCCATTCTAATGCCTCTCTTTTTGCCCAGATGTAAATTAGCTACTATGGTATTTTAATGTTGATTTCAATAATTAACATTTTAAAAAATTAATAAAAATCTATGAATGGTTAAACTGTTTATTACCCCACCTCACCTTCACAACCATAGGGGTGAGTGGTGCCCCTAAATGGAATGAAAATGTTGGTAATGGAGAAGGTTATCTCACCTGAGAAAAATAGCTTTTTCCAGAAAATGGCAGTATCCAGGTATTGTCCCCAAAACTCATGTCTATTCTTTACCATTGCAGCCTTAGAAGATCAGTAATTATTTGGCCCAAAGGAAAATAGGCTCCCTAAGCACTATCATGGTATAGACACTTAATAAAGAACAGGTGCACTGAAAATATAAATATGTATTTAATTTTTAAAAATGTAATAAAAAATACATTGTGCTCTTTTATTACTGAGTATTTGTTGTTTCCTGTCCCTGTATTTATACTAGCCAATTATAACCAGAATTTTGCTTGATGATCTTTGAAACAGCTTGAAAGTAGTTTGATGGCTTGTGTTGAAAGGTTAACATGGATGGATGAATATCTTCACCATTGTGATCTTTCTACCTCAATGACAAAATACCCAAGGATAACAAACCCTCACCTAAATCATTATAGAGGTATGATTATCAATATGAGCTTGTCACCTTTGCCTTGGATAAACTCTCATTAAAAATATTAGACCGCAAATACAAAAAGTTAAATTGACCTGAACTATAAGTTATTCATTGTCTGTACAAATGCTTCATTTATTCATTTTACAATTTGTTTTCACTCATCTCTAGATCCAATTTCTTTCCCCATCTGAATCCAGACACTTATTAATACTTTGGTCTATTTAAGTTATGGTCTTAGATAGTTATCTTCTATAGTATTGAACTGCATTTTAATTCTTAATCAGAATTTTGTTAGGAATCATCCTTTGCTTATATTTTGACCTAGTACTAAGTTTTACTATCTTTATTGTTTTCCCAGTTGTTATTTTACTGCTGCAAGGTATTTCATTTTACACATCTAGCACTTAATTTTTATCCTTATTGATGGACACATATGTTGTCTTCAAATTCTTTCTACTTTTTTAATATTGTCATAAATGTTTTGCTACCTCTTCCTATAAGAATCTGTTACTAAGTTTTTTAGAAAATAAATATAATTTTGACATAGCTAGAATGGAAAAGATTCATTTTAATGTTAATGCACACTAGAAAAGAAAAAAAATTCTCAAATATCACATCATTGGAGATATTTGGCATTATTAGACTTTATTATTTCTTCCAATCTTATGAAACTCAAATTCTATGTTAGTGTTGCTTACATTTGTATAGCTCATAATTTTAAGAACATTGTCAAATGTGTTTTTTCATACTTGTTTGTTTTCTATGTATTAGCAATTTATATCCTTTTAACACTTTTCCTAATATATTTCCTTAGTCAATTTTCAGGATTAAATGTATATTAATCAATAGTTAGTTTTAGATATTCCAATATCTCCCAAACTATTACCAATTATTATTTATGATGATATACTTATAAACAATTTTTTTCTTTTCATGTCTTATCTTTTTTTATTTTTCTTTAGTTAATCAATCTTTTCCCCAGTGGTTTCACTAGTTTATACATCACTAATTTATTCATGGACTCTACAAATAACTTTTTGAGGACTCTCATGACCAGTTCTAATGGGTGAATGAATGAAAATCCCTATTCTCAATGAAGCTTACATATTTGTGTGGGTATGGACAAGCATCAAATGCATAACCTTAAAATATAGAAGGTGGTTATAAGAGCTATGAAAAAAAGAAAATATGCCCTGTAAAATACAGAGTGATAATTGTTGTTCAGTTGCTAAATCATTTGTGACTTTGCAAGCCCGTAAACCACAATGTGCCAGGCTTCCCTATCATTTGTGACAGTGGAGAGTGTAAATTTATCAATAGAGATCAATGACAGTGATATTTAAGTAAAAAACATAAAGAAGGAAAAGACAGACTTAATGTGGCTATGCAGAGGGAAACAATTCCAAACCAAAGGAAAAGCTGAAGCAGAGCTCATACTTTGGAATTTTTTAACAACTAGAAATTCTCAATGCCACAGCTATCACTACTATTTTTACTTGATATTCAGTAAAGTTTAAACTCTACATTTATTTTTAATTCACTGGATTTTATTTATTCATTTAGTGTAAGTAGATATGAATTATATTCTCAGAGCACCGTGAGCCACTTTGTCCACAATATACTTAATTATCCAAAAGGTAATCTCTACTATAAATTATGGTTTCATATATACATAAGCATATTTCTGGATGGTCTATGCTATAACACTAATTTAATAAAACATTGATTTATTCTTAAACTTTGTAGCATGTGTCTTAATGCCTGGTACAGTTAAGTTCTCCAGTATTGCTCCTTTATTAAAAAAAAAATCTGAGCTATTTAGTTTCATATAAATTTCACATAAGTTTAGCAATATTGCAGATTTTGAAGCTATAGATACCACTGAATTTATAGTTTCAAACCAATTTAAATCAGAGAAACTATAAAGATAATTTTAAAAATGAAATTTTAAATTGGTAAAAGGTAATAAGAGTGAATTCAGTATTGACGATCTGGTGATGTCCATGTGTAGAGTCTACTCTTGTGTTGTTGGAAGAGGGTGTTTGCTATGATCAGTGAGGTCTCTTGGCAAAACTCTATTAGCCTTTGCCCTGCTTCATTCTGACCTCCAAGGCCAAATTTGCCTGTTACTCCAGATATTTCTTGACCTCCTACTTTCACATACCAGTCCATATAATGAAAAGGGCATCCTTTGGGAGTGTTAGTTCTAGAAGGTCTTGTAGGTCTTCATAGTATCATTCAAGTTCAGGTTCTTCAGCATTACTGGTCTGGGCATAGACTTGGATTACTGTGATATTGAATGATTTGCCTTGGAAATGAACAGAAATCATTCTGTCCTTTTTGAGACGGCATCCACGTACTGCATTTAAGACTCTTTTGTTTATATGAAGGCTACCCCATTTCTTCTAAGGGATTCTTGCCCACAGTAGTAGATATGATGGTCATCTGAGTTAAATTCAGCCACTCCAGTCCATTTTAGCTCACTGATTCCTAAAATGTCAGTGTTTCACTCTTGCCATCTCCTGTTTGATCACTTGCAATTTGCCTTGATTCATGGACATAACATTCCAGATTCCTATGCAGTATTGCTCTTCACAGCATCGGACTTTACTTCCATCACCATTCACATCCACAACTGGGTGTTGTTTTTGCTTTGGCTCGATCCATTCATTCCTTCTGGAGTTATTTCTCCACTGATCTCCAGTAGCATATCGGGCACCTACCGACCTGGCGAGTTCATCTTTCAGTGTCCTATCATTTTTCCTTTTCATACTGTTCATGGGGTGCTAAAGGCAAGAATACTGAAGTGGTTTGCCATTCTGAGGAGGCCTTACAAATAGCTGTGAATAGAAGAGAAGTGGGCAAAGGGGAAAAGGAAAGATATAACAACTTGAAGGCAAAGTTTCAAAAAACAGCAAGAAGAGATAAGAAAGCCTTCCTGACAGATCAGTGCAAAGAAAAAGAGGTAAACAATAGGAAGGGAAAGACTAGAGATCTCTTCAAGAAAATTAGACATACCAAGGGAACATTTCATATAAAGATGGGCACAATAAAGGACAGAAACGGTATGGAACTAACAGAAGCAGAAGATATTAAGAAGAGCTAGCAAGAATACACATGAGAAGTATACAAAAAAAGATCTTTACAACCCAGATAATCATGATGGTGTGATCACTCACCTAGAGCCAGACATCCTGGAATGTGAAGTCAAATATGCCCTAAGAAGCATCACTATGAACAAAGCTAGTGGAGGTGATGGAATTCAAGTTGAGCTATTTCAAATCCTAAAAGATGATGCTATGAAAGTGTTGCACTCAGGTATACCTGTGGTGGATTCATGTTGATATATGGCAAAACTAATACAATATTGTAAAGTTTAAAAATTAAAAATAAATAAATAAATAAATAAATAAAAACTCAAAAAAAAAAAAAAGAAAGTGTTGCACTCAATATGCCAGTAAATTTGGAAAACTCAGCAGTGGCCACAAGACTGGAAAATATCAATTTACATTCCAATCCCAAAGAAAGGCAATGCCAAGAATGCTCAAACTACAGCACAATTGCAAACATCTCACACGTTATTAAAGTAATGCTCAAAATTCTCCAAGGCTGGCTTCCAAGAGTATGTGAACCATGAAACTCCAGAAGTTCAAGCTTGATTTAGAAAAGGCAGAGAAACCAGAGATCAAAATGCCAACAATCTTTGGATCACTGAAAAAGCAAGAAAGTTCCAGAAAACCATTTACTTCCGCTTTACTGACTATGCCAAAGCCTTTGACTGTGTGGACCACAATAAACTGTGGAAAATTCTGAAAGAGATGGGAATACCAGACCACCTGACCTGCCTCTTGAGAAACCTATATGCAGGTCAGGAAGCACCAGTTAGAACTGGACATGGAACAACAGGCTGGTTTCAAATAGGTAAAGGAGTAGTCAAGGCTGTATATTGTTACCTTGTTTATTTAACTTATATGCAGAGTACCTCATGAGAAATGCTGGGCTGGATGTAGCACAAGTTGCATTCAAGATTGCCAGGAGAAATATCAATAACTTTAGCTATGCAGATGACACCACCCTTATGGCAGAAAGTGAAGAAGAACTAAAGAGCCTCTTGATTAAATTAAAAATAATAAAATTAAAAAAAAAAAAAGAAGGTGAAGAAGGTGAGTGAAAAAGTTGGCTTAAAGCTCAACATCCAGAAAACTAAGATCATGGCATCTGGCCCCATCACTTCATGGGAAATAGATGGAAAAACAGTGTTTTTTTGGCCTCCAAAATCACTGCAGATGGTGACTGCAGCCATGAAATTAAAAGATGCTTACTCCTTGGAAGGAAAGTTATGACCAACCTAGACAACATATTAAAAAGCAGAGATATTACTTTTCCAACAAAGGTCCATCTAGTGAAGGCTATGGTATTTCCAGTAGTCATGTATGGATGTGAGAATTGGAGTATAAAAAAGCTAAGCACCAAATAATTGATGCTTTTGATCTGTGATGTTGGATAAGACTCTTGAGAGTCCCTTGGATTGCAAGGAGATCCAAACAGTCTATCCTGAAGGAAAGCAGTCCTGAATATTCATTGGAAGGACTGATGCTGAAGTTGGAACTCCAATAGTTTGGCCACTTGATGCGAAGAACTGACTCATTTGAAAAGACCCTGATGCTGGGAATGACTGAAGGCTGGAGGAGGAGGGGACGACAGAGGATGAGATGGTTGGATGGCATCACTGGCTCAATGGACATGAGTTGTGTAAACTCTGAGAGTTGGTGATGGAGGGGATGCCTGTTGTGCTGCAGTCCATGAGGTTTGCAGAGAGTCAGACCCGACTGAGAGACTGAACTGGACTGAATTAAAGTGACCAAGGACAATTAAAGAAGATGTTAATTATCAGTATCAAAAATGAATGAGAGGACATCAATACAAATTCTACAGACAATAGCAGGATAATGAAGGATATTACAGACAACTTAATGCTCAGAAATTTAAGACTTAGGTCAAACAGACACGTTCCTTGAAAAAAATATTCTATTAATGCTCACTCAAGGGCTTCCTTGATAGTGAAGTTGGTAACGAATCTGCCTGCATTGCAGGAGTCCTGGGTTCAATTCCTGTGCCAGGAAGATCCACTGGAGAAGGAATAGGCTATCCACTCCAGTATTCTTGGGTTTCCCTTTTGGCTCAGCTGATAAAGAATCCATCTGCAATGCAGGAGACCTGGGTTGGAAAGATCCACTGGAGAAAAGAAAGGCTACCCACTCCTATATTCTGGAATGAAGAATTCTATGTACTGTATATAGTTCATGGGGTGATATAGATTCAGACATGACTAAGAGACTTTCACTTTCAATAAAAAGATAATATGAACAGTCCTATACCTATTTTAAATATGAACTTGTATTTTGATACATTATAAATAAGATACTTTAGGCCCAGATGATTTTAGTTCCCAAGTACTCCAGAAAGAATATCCATTATATACAAACCATTCAGAAAGAAGAAAATGAGATAATAGTTTTTTATATCAGCATTTAGATGATACAAAAAATTTTTTTAAAGCAAAGAAAAGAATATGACAAATCAATATATCTTATAAATATAAATGTAAGAATACTTTCCTCAACAAAATATTTGCAAATAATTCCAACATTTTATTAAAGTATCAGATCAGATCAGATCAGTCGCTCAGTCATGTCCGACTCTTTGCAACCCCATGAATCCCAGCACTGCAGGCCTCCCTGTCCAGCACCAACTCCCGGAGTTCACTGAGACTCACATCCATAGAGTCAGTGATGCCATCTAGCCATCTCAGTCTCTGTTTTCCCATTCTTCTCTTGCCTCCAATCCCTCCCAGCATCAGAGTCTTTTCCAATGAGTCAACTCTTCGCATGAGGTGGCCAAAGTACTGGAGTTTCAGCTTTAGAATCATTCCTTCCAAAGAAATCCCAGGGCTGATCTCCTTCAGAATGGACTGGTTGGATCTCCTTGCAGTCCAAGGGACTCTCAAGAGTCTTCTCCAACACCACAGTTCAAAAGCATCAATTCTTCAGCACTCAGCTTTCTTCAAAGTCCAACTCTCACATCCATACATGACCACAGGAAAAACCATAGCCTTGACTAGACGAACCTTTGTTGGCAAAGAAATGTCTCTGCTTTTGAATATGCTATCTAGGTTGGTCATAACTTTCCTTCCAAGGAGTAAGCGTCTTTTAATTTCATGGCTGCAGTCACCATCTGCAGTGATTTTGGAGCCCAGAAAAATAAAGTCTGACACTGTTTCCCCATCTATTTCCCATGAAGTGGTGGGACTGGATGCCATGATCTTTGTTTTCTGACTGTTGAGCTTTAAGCCAACTTTTTCACTCTCCACTTTCACTTTCATCAAGAGGCTTTTGAATTCCTCTTCACTTTCTGCCCTAAGGGTGGTGTCATTTGCATATCTGAGGTTATTGATATTTCTCCTGGCAATCTTGATTCCAGCTTGTGTTTTTTCCAGTCCAGTGTTTCTCATGATGTACTCTGCATATAAGTTAAATAAGCAGGGTGACAATATAGAGCCTTGATGTACTCCTTTTCCTATTTGGAACCAGTCTGTTGTTCCATGTCCAGTTCTAACTGTTGCTTCCTGACCTGCATACAAATTTCTCAAGAGGCAGGTCAGGTGGTCTGGTATTCCCATCTCTTTCAGAATTTTCCACAGTTTACTGTGATCCACACAGTCAAAGGCTTTGGCATTCAATAAAGCAGAAATCGATGTTTTTCTGGAACTCTCTTGCTTTTTCCATGATCCAGCGGATGTTGGCAATTTGATATCTGGTTCCTCTGCCCTTTCTAAAACCAGTTTGAACATCAGGAAGTTCACGGTTCACATATTGCTGAAGCCTGGCTTGGAGAATTTTGAGCATTACTTTACTAGTGTGTGAGATGAGTGCAATTGTGCGGTAGTTTGAGCATTCTTTGGCATTGCCTTTCTTTGGGATTGGAATGAAAACTGACCTTTTCCTGTCCTGTGGCCACTGCTGAGTTTTCCAAATTTGCTGGCATATTGAATGCAGCACTTTCACAGCATCATCTTTCAGGATTTGGAATAGCTCAACTGGAATTCCATCACCTCCACTAGCTTTGTTCGTAGTGATGCTTTCTAAGGCCCACTTGACTTCGCATTCCAGGATGTCTGGCTCTAGGTCAGTGATCACACCATCATGATTATCTGGGTTGTGAAGATCTTTTTTTGTACAGTTCTTCTGTGTATTCTTGCCATCTCTTCTTAATATCTTCTGCTTCTGTTAGGTCCATACCATTTCTGTTCTTTATCAAGCCCATCTTTGCATGAAATGTTCCTTTGGTATCTCTGATTTTCTTGAAGAGATCTCTAGTCTTTCCCATTCTGTTGTTTTCCTCTATTTCTTAAAGTATAAAACATCATAACTAAGGACGTTATCCTGAAATTGCAAGATTGGTTTGATGTTTCAAATCAATCAATCAATGCAATTTACATTATTAACATACAATACAAATATTGTTAATAAAGCAGTCCTTCTCTAACTGACATATAGATTCCACACAAACCCACCAAATTCCTAAAGGGATATTTAGAATTTAGAAAGCTGACTCTATAATTTATATTTGAAAGAGAGAGTACAAAATCCTATTTTTTTTTTTTCAAAAGGAAGAATGAGGTTGGAATACTTGATTTAAACCTACTATAAACCTAAAATAATCACATTGTGGTAATAGCAAAAGGGTGGACATGGAGCAGAATAGAGTCTAGAAACCCAATGACACTTAACTTGGCCAACTGATTTTCAACAAAGATGCAAAAGCAATTCAGTTAAGAAAGGATTTTTTTTTTCAATAAGTGGTGCTTGGACATTCAAGCATCTCCATAAAAATTAAAATCAGAGTTAATTTTTGTTTGTTTACAATACCTTACTAACATAAAATTTAAACTTAAATAGATTACAGAACTAAAAGTAATTCTAAACTAAAGGAGTAGGTGGAGGAGTTGGAGGAGGCAGAGAGAGAAATGGGAAGAGGGAAAGGAAAAGAAAAAAGAGACGGAGTGGGAAAAGGAAGAGAAGAAGGAAGAACAGAAGCAGAAAAACAGGTGAAAAATCTGTGTGACCATAGAATAGGCAAATATGTCTTAGATATGACATCAAATGCATATCCTTTGTTGTTGTTTAGTTGCTAAGTCCTGTCCAACTCTTTGCAACCTCATGAACTGCAGCAGTCAGGCTTCGCTGTCCTTCACTATCTCCCAGAGTTTGATCAAACTCATGTCTATTGATTCACTGATGCCATCAGTCCATCTTATCATCTGTCATCCCTTTCTTCTCTAGCCCTAAATCTTTACCAAAATCAGGGTCACTTCCAATAAGTCAGCTCTTTGCATCAGGTGGCCAAAGTATTGGAGCTTCAGCTTCAGCATCAGTCCTTCCAATGAATATTCAGGATTAATTTCCTTTAGGATTTACTGGTTTGATCTCCATGCTATCTACAGGACTCTCAAAAGTCTTCTCCAACACCACAATTCCAAATCATCAATTCTTGCATGTTCAGTCTTCTTTATGGTCCAACTCTCACAACCATACACGACTACTGGAAAAACCATAGCTTTGAATATGCAGGCCTTTGTTGGCAAAGTGATGTCTCTGCTTTTTAATATGGTGTCTACGTTTGTCATAGCTTTTCTTGCAAGGAGCAGACATCTTTTAATTTCATGCTGTAGTCACTGTCCACAGTGATTTTGGAGCCCAAGAAAATAAAGACTGTCACTGTTTCCATTTTTTTCCCAACTACTTGCCATGAAGTGATGGGACCAGATGCCATGTTTTTAGCTTTTTTAATGTTGAGTTTTAAACCAGCATTTTCACTCTCCTATTTCACCTTCATGAAAAGGCTCTTTAGTTACTCTTCAATTTCTGCCATCTGTGTATCTGATGTTATTGGTATTTCTCCCAGAAATCTTGATTCCAGCTTGTGCTTCATCCAGCCCAGCATTTCACATGATGTACTCTGCATATAAGTTAAATAAGCAGAGTGATGATATACAACGTTGACATACTCCTTTCTCAATTTTACACCAGTCCATTGTTCCATACCTGGTTCTAACTGTTGCTTATTGAACTGCATACAAGTTCTCAGGAGGCAGATAAGGTAGTCTGGTATTCATTAAGAATTTTCCACAGTTTGTTGTGATCCACACAGTGAAAGGCTTAACATAGTCATCAAGCAGAAGTAGGTGTCTTTCTGGAATTCCCTTGCTTTTTCTATGATCCAATGGATTTTGCAATTTGATCTCTGGTTCCTCTGCCTTTTATAAATCTAGTTTGTACTTTGGAAGTTATTGGTTCATGTACTGTTGAATCCTAGCTTGAAGAATTTTGAGCATTACTTTGCTAGTGTGTAAAATGAGCACAACTTTGTGGTAATTTGAATATTCTTTAGCATTGCCCTTCTTTCAGATCGGAATGAAAACTGACTTTTCCCATCCTATGGCCATTGCTGAAATTTCAATTTTGCTGACATATTGGGTGCAGCACTTTCACAGCATCATATTTTAGAATTTTAAATAGCTTGACTGGAATTCCATCACCTCTACTAGCTTTGCTCATAGTGATCCTTCCTAAGCCCACTTGAATTCACACTCCGGGATGTCTGGTTCTAAGTGAGTGATCACATCATCATGGTTATCTGGATCATTAAGACCTTTTTTGTTCAGTTCTTCCATGTATTCTTGCCACCTTTGCTTAGTATCGTCTGCTTTATAGGTCCATACCATTTCTGTACTTTATTGTGCAAATATTTGCATGAAATGTTCCCTTGATATTTTCAATTTTCTTAAAGAGATCTCTAGTCTTTCCCATTCTATTGCCTTCCTCTCTTTCTTCACATTATTCACTTAAGAATACTTTATCTCCCCTTTCTATTCTTTGGAGCTCTGCATTCAGATGGATATATCTTTCCTTTTGTTTTTTTTTAGTTCCTAACTTAATTGAAATTGAACAGGTAATGCTTTTTTCACATTTTATTGTGATTTGCTAAAGGCCATCAGCTTCATTATTAATGGACATGATTTTGAGAATATAATTTGGTGTGAGAGCCAAATAGGTTGGCTAACTGGCCTGCAGACTGGAACAAGTTATGTACATATTTTACTTTAGCCTTAAGGAAAATGAGTCTACAATATATTCTCACTGGGCAGACTGCTTCTTAAGAGAAAGAAAAATGATTGTGTTAAGCAAATTTTTAAATTTCTCAAGTAGTTCTGCCACTCAGTTTCTCTTTAAACTCCCATGACAGAAAGGAATTGTCAGCAATAGAGAAGAATTTTTAGTTAATAAATTTCTCTAAATTTTGTTCCTAACCCAATACTGCAATTGTGCAGTAGTTTCAATATTCTTTGGCACTGCCTTTCTTTGGGATTGGAATGAAAACTGACCTTTTCTAGTCCTGTGGCCACTGCTGAGTTTTCCAAATTCACTGACACATGGACTGCAGCACTTTCACAGCATCATCTTTAGGATTTGAAATAGCTCAACTGGAATTCTATCACCTCCACTAGCTTTGTTTGTGGTAATGCTTCTTAAGTCCCACTTTACTTCACACTCCAGGATGAGTGCGATTGATCTTTAAGAACAAGAATATGACTACACTTTTGAGGTTGAAATCAACTGTCTATGGGATCAGCACAGCTCCCAACTCCCAAGTCATATACTTCAATGTCGATCATGGCTCTCTTTGACATCCTTCTGTCATTAGTAACAGAAGTTTAGATGCTGCCCTATAAAGCCAAATGTGAGTTAAAACAAAATAGTGTGTTAAATAACTCGAATACAAATCCATGCTTACTTCCTATAATGTAAAGGTAAGCTCATTGCAATTTTTCATCCCAAATTATATACAACCACAATGTCCAGAAAATATTAAAATGTTCTGCAATATAACTTTAAAGACACAAATGTATTCCAAAAATAAAGTATTGAGAAGAAAAAGATTTTGAAAATGTTCTCCTAATGTTAATTTTTTCAAGAAGAAATAAAAACCAAAATTATATCCCTTGTGAGTTTAAGTACAAAAACACCAATATTCAAAGAATTAAAGTCATAAATTAATTTTTTTGTCTTCGTGTGTTTAAAGTCTATAATTTCTATTTAAGTTTAACATGTTTCTTTAATTCCTGTTCTCAGTGTCAATCAGACGTATTCTGAATGCCTAGTTTGATTTGTGATTTTCAGCAGCTGCGAGCAGGTTGTTTTACTCTGAAATGGTTGTTGTTATTTCCAAGTTTTAGGGTGTGCAATGTCAAGCACCTGATATACCTTAAATTTTCAAAAAGTAAGAAAGCCTTTTCCCTTATATCTTTGCTTTCCTTCCCCCAACCCATACTCTCCCTCTCTTGCTTCTATTCCATTCTTTCCTTCCTTTTGCTTTTCCTTCTTTCTGTTCCCATTTCTCTCTCCTTCCTTTTTTCTTCTCCTGTTCTCTTCCCTCCTTCCTTGTATTCTCCTTTCCCTTACCTTCCAGAACAGCACTGCCAGCAAAGTCTCTGAGGACATGGATGGTGAGCAGGGGTAGGGGAGCCATTCTGTGACATGAGTCGATAGTTCTGAAGTTCAAGGATTCAGGGTGAAGATGTAACAGAAGATATAGTGTAGTTGAGATTCAAATTGAAATGTATTACAAACTTCAAATACAATGACTCATTGCTTGATAACTTTTGTATAATTTACTAGTAAAATTTTGACCCTTTTTCATTATCTCCATTGCTAATAAGGCGATACTTTTAAAATGTACAATTAAAATATCACTCTGCTTCAAAGACAAGATTATTTGCTCTGAGAGCCTTCCCTCCATTACCTTTATGCTCCCTTCACCCCACCTAGGTGGAAGATGGAGGATATAAGAAGCTTTTTTGATCTTTTCACTTTGTGCATATATCAAAGCATTTGCCTAGTATTTATGGGAAATATTACCTTACATATTTTCTTCTATATAGGTAGTGTTGAGTATTTTCATTTTACATCTTTTAAGCCTAACACCTGATGCATCTGTGTGTGTATTGTAGTTCTATAGTAATTCAGTAATCTAAAATCTTTATTTAATTTTCTAACTCTGTAAAGGAGTTAACCTGTACTCTAAGTTATGTCCTAGAATAGATACAACCTAAATCCATGATTTATTCTAGAATACGTAAACCCTTGAGTCACTGCAGTATTCTCAGTAACAAATGGAAGTTTCATGCAACTGGTTTTATGGGAATAAATGGGATCTTTATTTTCATAAGTGCCATTAAGAAGATAGAGTTAAATCTTAAAACACCAGATTTGCTTGTCCTTTTGAAATTTTACTTTTATTTCTAGACAGTTTTCCTTCTATTCTAGGGATAATATTAGCCAATAGCTAGGAGTTACTTTACTATGCTTATGTTTCAAATATCTAAAAGAATAAGAGGACTTAGTTTTGTACATGTTATAATAATGAAGTTTTCATTATTGATCCCATAGATAGATAGGTAATGAATAGATAAATAGATAAATAGATTTAGATATGCATATATACACTATACATTACATGTTATATATTTATATATAATATCTTGTTTAATGCTTATAAAAAACACTTTGAAAGAGATAGTATTATCACTGCTTTATAAAAAAGGAAGCAGAGGTTCACTGGGGTCATTAGAGGTAGTAAATTGTGGATCTGGGATTCAAAACCAAGACTGTCTCCAAAGCACATGTAATCAAATATAAATAATACTACAACACTTACTGGGGAAACAGAAAGAAAAAAAAAAAAAAAAAAAGAACAGAAACCATTAAAAAAAAAAGCAAAACACTTTGACATGATAGAATAAAAAGCTTTAGAAAGGAAATCAACTTAAATCTGGTCTTAAGACTTTGTTTTAACAAAATGTAAAAATTTTAAGAATTCTATTAATGGTACACTTAATTTATGTGTGAAATTGAAAGTTGCTCAGTCCTGTCCGACTCTGCGACGCCACAGACTATACAGTCCATGGAATTCTCCAGGCCTGAATACTGGAGTGGGTAGCCTTTCCCTTCTCCAGGGGATCATCTCAACCCAAGGATCGAACTGGGGTCTCTGGATTATTTACCAGCTGAGCCACAAAGGAACCCAATTTATGTGTGAGAAACACAAAAATAAAACAAATAATATAACTTTCAGGGGCACAATACTTATTGGATGCATAAATTTCAACTTCTGCTTAATTATTCCTGTTCAGATAGCTAAATTAAAGTCAATTTAGAAGCAAATGCTGTAGGGTATTGGGTTTGGATGACCTTTTTTTTTTTTTTTTGGTGGTAGTGGAGGTGGTTAGGAATTGGAGAGTAGAGAGAGAAGAGGATTGAAATTATTAAACAAAAATTTAAGTAATTACTTTTTCTTCTTTTTAACTCAAAGACATATATATATATATATATATATATTTTTTTTTTTTTTGGTATGATAACTCACTATTTGCCTTTACCATAGCCACATTCTATAGCAAACTCATAACACAAGACACAAGACACTTTAGGGCAATAGCCCTTGGGATCATTTTATTTTTGCATTTTGTATGTATGGTCACAGCAATCAGGAACAAGAAACAAAGAAAACTGAAAGTTCTTTGTTGTTGTTGTTCAGTTGCTAAATTGGGCCTGACTCTTTGTGACCCCATGAAGTGCAGCAGGCC
The DNA here is from genome assembly GCF_003369695.1 of Bos indicus x Bos taurus. Taxonomy (NCBI): domain Eukaryota; kingdom Metazoa; phylum Chordata; class Mammalia; order Artiodactyla; family Bovidae; genus Bos; species Bos indicus x Bos taurus. The sequence continues at coordinate 16,374 of NW_020867157.1, forward strand.
AGGCAACTCAACCTCCTGGAGTTGGCTCAATCTCACATCCACTGAGTCGGTGAGGCCATCCAACCATCTCATCCTCTGTCGCCTGCTTCTCCTCCTGCCTTCAATCTTTACCAGCATCAGAGTTTTTTCCAGTGAGTCAGCTCTTCACATGAGATGGCCAAGTATGTAGTTTCAGCATCAGTCCTTCTAATGTATATTCAGGGTTGATTTCCTTTAGGATTGACTTGTTTGATCTCCTTGGTCAAACAAGGGACTCTCAAGAGGCTCTCCAGCATTACAGTTTTAAAGCATCAATTCTTCGGCCCTTGGCCTTCTTTATGGTAAGTTTAGCTCCCACATCCATACATGACATGACTGCTGGAAAAGCTATAGCTTTGACTAGACAGAACTTGTTGGCAAAGTGATATCTCTGCGTTTTAATACACTATCTAGGTTTGTCATGGCTATTCTTCCAAGGAGCAAGCATCTTTTAATTTCATGGCTATAGTCACCATCCTCATTGATTTTGGAGCCCCAAAAAATGAAATTTGACATAATTTCCACTTTTCCCCATCCATTTGCCATGAAGTGATTGCATCACAGTAACCAAGTCTATGCCCCAACCACTAATGCCAAATAAGATGATGAATGATTCTATGAAGACCTGTAAGACCTCCCAGAACTACAACTAAAAAAGACGTCCTTTTTATCATAGGGGACCTGAATGCAACAGGAGGAAGTCAAGGGATACCTGGAGTAACAGGCAAGTTTGGCCTTGAAGTACAAAATGAAGCAGGGCAAAGATTAACAGAGCTTTACAAGAGAACACACTGGTCGTAGCAAACACCCTCTTCCAACAAGATAAGAGATGACTCTACACATGGACATCACCAGATGGTCAGTACCAAAATCAGATGGATTATATTCTTTGCAGCTAAAGATGGAGAAACTCTATACTTTCAGCAAAAACAAGATCTGCAGCTGACTGTGGCTCTGATTATCAGCTCCTTATCAAAGAATTCAGGCTCAAATTGAAGAAAGTAGGGAAGACCACTAGGCCATTCAGATATGACCTAATTAAATTCCTTTGTAATTATACAGTTAATGTTCTGGATTATTATAAAAGTCCATCCTCAAATTATCTTTTATCTAGACTCTATAATGAGCATATACTAGAAGTATTTCAGACAAATGGAGAACCAGTATTAACACTTTAATAAAATATATACTTAAAATATTTTAAGAATTAATGTAAAAATAAAAATTCCTCTATGAATAAACACATGTGAGAATTCCATAAATCAAAGTCTAATTATTGTAATCTCAGTTTTGTGTTAAAGGAAACAACGTGTGTGTTAGTCACTCAGTCATGTTCGACTCTGTGACCCCATGAACTGTAGCCCAACAGGCTCCTCCTCTTGTCCATGGAATTCCCCAGGAAAGAATAATGGAGTGGTTTGCCATTTCCTTCTACAGGGCACCTTCCTGACCCAGGGAATGAACCCAGGTCTGTGGCACTGTAGGCAGATTCTCTACCATTTGGGGCTTTGCTTGTGGCTCAGCTGGTAAAGAATCTGCATGCAATGGGGGAGACCTGGATTTGATTCCTGGGTTGGGAAGATCCCCTGGAGAAGGGAAAGGCTACCCACTCCAGTATTCTGGCCTGCAGAATTCCATGGACTATATAGTCCATGGGGTGGCAAAGAGTCGGACACCACTGAGTGACTTTCACTTTCATTTTTTTTCTCTACTATCTGAGCCATCAGGGAAGTTGGTGGGTTTCAATAAACAATATATAAACCAAAGGACAATATATATGAGTCAATAACATAACATAATTAAGTACCATATACACACATAGTTAACACCAGTCTTCTGAAATTTCAAAGTTAATGAAAAATTTTTCTGTTTGTAATAAAAGGGTGAAACCTTGTCTTTAGAGACCTTATTGGCTCCCATTATTTAGGGTGAATCTAAAAAAGTTTTTAAAACTGAAAATTTTAGACAAAACCTTATGAAATTAGAATAAAAAATTTTTGACTTTCAAAAGCAGAGTTTTCATATGGTCCAAACTAACAGAATCTGGAATATTAAATGAAATCTCAGCCAATTTCAAAAATGTGTTCAATCATTCTCTGATCTCATTCCAACACTCTAGAGATAGAGAACATTGACAAGAAGGTTCTATGTTTCTGGGAAAAGAAAAGAGAATAACCTGCAGAAAGTTCACTGTTCTTCTAAACCTGAGTTTCATTGTTATTGAAGTTTAGATTCATGCCTATATGGTGTATAATTGGAACTTGTACTTCAGTACAATTACAAAAATCAGGCTTGGGCTTTTGTTCAACACACAAACTAAATATTTTTACAAAGTTATTATAAATCTCCCAAAGCTGATAAAATATGGGAGGCATATTACTAGTGTTTTCTTTTTTTTTTTTTTTTTTGCTTTGACATTTTTTTCCACAAATTTGGGTGCTCTATTATTTCTGGATCAATCCTTCAATTTTTTTTTTCTATGATGATAGCATCTATTTATATGTTCTGGGAAGTTTTTGAAAAATTTAGTTTCCAATATTAAAGTGACATTTCATTTTCTTTGTGATTTTCAAGTTTCTTTTTGTTTGTTCTATGAAGGTCTATATTTCAAAAAAGAGCCTTTCTCAACATCCATTCTTTCATGATGTTTATTAATTCTTGAAGTTAATAAATGCCTCATTTTTTGCTTAGATTTCTATGTATTTGTCCTTAATTTTTTCCTAAAAATTTTTATAGATTTCACAACTATTATCCTAAGACTTTCATTTGAGATCATCTTAAAACTAACTAATGTTTCATATTTTCTGTGTTGAATACGCTGTTTCTGGGGAACAATGTCGTTTGTTAACACTCCCATGTTTATTCTTTAGACTTTATTTTTGTTGAGATTTGAAATAACACGTGCTCAAAGAAAAAAATTTCGGAGTATAGCAAATTATTAAGAAGAAGAAGGAAAAAAATCGCTGAAAGCCCTTCCTCTAGAATTCAGTTCAGTTCAGTTCAGTTGCTCAGTCATGTCCGAGTCTTTGCGACCCCATGAATCATAGCAAGCCAGGTGTCTCTGTCCATCACCAACTCCTGGGGTTTATCGAAACTCATGTCCATTGAGTCAGTGACGACATCCAGCCATCTCATCCTCTGTTGTCCCCTTCTTCTCCTGCCCCCAATCCCTCCTGGCATCAGGGTCTTTTCCAATGAGTCAATCCTTCACATGAGGTGGCCAAAATATTGGAGTTTCAGCTTCAGCATCAGTCCTTCCAATGAACACCCAGGACTGATCTCCTTTAGAAAGGACTGGTTGGATCTCCTTGCAGTCCAAGGGAGTCTCAAGACTCTTCTCCAACACCATAGTTCAAAAGCATCAATTCCAAGGAGTAAGTGTCTTTCAATTTCATGGCTGAAGTCACTATCTGCAGTGATTTTGGAGCCCCCAAAAATAAAGTCTGACACTGTTTCCACTGTTTCCCCATCTATTTCCCATGAAGTGATGGGACCAGATGCCATTATCTTCGTTTTCTGAATGTTGAGATTTAAGCCAACTTTTCACTCTCCTCTTTCACCCTCATCAAGAGGCTTTTTAGTTCCTTTTCACTTTCTGCCATAAGGGTGGTGTCATCTACATATCTGAGGTTATTGATATTTCTCCCAAAAATCTTGATTCCAGCTTGTGTTTCTTCTAGTACAGTGTTTCTCATGATGTACTCTGCATATAAGTTAAATAAGCAGGGTGACAATATATAGCCTTGACGTACTCCTTTTCCTATTTGGAACCAGTCTGTTGTTCCATGTTCAGTTCTAATTGGTGCTTCCTGACCTGCATACAAATTTCTCAAGAGGCAGGTCAGGTGGTCTGGTATTCCCATCTCTTTCAGAATTTTCCACAGTTTATTGTGATCCACACTGTCAAAGGCTTTGGCATAGTCAGTAAAGCAGAATTAGATGTTTTTCTGGAACTCTCTTGCTTTTTCGATGATCCAGTGGATGTTGGCAATTTGATCTCTGGTTCCTCTGCCTTTTCTAAAACCAGCTTGAACATCTGGAAGTTCATGGTTCACATATTGCTGAATCCTGGCTTGGAGAATTTTGAGCATTATTTTACTAACGTGTGAGATGACTGCAATTCTGCAGTAGTTTGAGTATTCTTTGGCATTGCCTTCCTCCAGAATTAACTGGGCTAATGTTTTGGTGTATGTCTTTCCAAGGTCTCTTCCTGCATGACTAACTGTGATTATGTATTTGAGTGTTGTTGTGGTCAGTAGAGAAACATGTCAACTGAAAAATCACACAGCCAAAAAGTAGAGAATTGTGTTTTATTTGGTGGATGAAGGAACTAAGATATATAGGCGTTTTTGCAACAAACACCAGGCAGTTGAAACCTCAAGAGATTACTGTTAATTAAAGAAAACCTGATATATCAAGTTAAGGAATTTAGCAGCATGTGCACCAGTAGGTGTACATCTCGGTCTGGGAGTTCAGGGAGGTAACCAGGACCCTCTGTGCTAATCTCTTTATGTTCTATTGTCACAAACCAGCTGTTACACTCTTTTCTAAGCCTCTGAAGCTTCCTTTTTGTCCTGGCTCATCTCCCTACCAGTGAAGCAGCTTCCCAGGGTGAGAGAACCGTTCCTTTTCCACAGCTCCCTACCAGGGGTGCAAGTCTTCACATAATTCTTTCTTTTTTCTTTCTTCTTGTTCAGTTACATGGTGATCTTTTTTGTAATTTTGATTTAATGTGATCTTCTGCCAGTGTTCAGCAGGTATTCTATGAGAATTGTTCCAAGTGTAGGTATATTTTTAATGTATTTGTGAGAAGCAGTGAGCTTCACATTTATCTATTTCACTGTCTTGATTTCCAGTCCCACTGCTCCATTTTGGTTAAATAGGTCATTCAATAACTTTTTTTTTTTTTTTCATTCAATAACTTTCTAAGAAATGGTAGAGGAGATGTGTGTTTTCTGAGAAATGTAATGTCTGAAAAATATCTATATTCTGTTTTCATATTTGATATATAATATGTCTGGGTATAAAATTCAAATTTGAAAATCATTTTTACTCAGAATTTTGATGTCTCTAGTTCCAAATACCATTGTTTAAAAAATGTTAATTTCCTGCTATACATTTGTTATGATAACCTGTCTTATTTTGGTGGATTTTAATGATTTATCCTTTATTTAAGTTGTTCTAAAATTTTATCATGATGTACCTTGGTATAAACATTTTTAAAAATCTATTGCTACTGGCTATTCCTACTTGCTTTTAAATCTGTTGATTCATGCTATTTAGATTTGTTTGGTTGATGTATTTCCAGTCTCCTGCAGTGTGAGGAAGAGAGTTGCTGTGATTTTTGCTCCTTTCAGGACATCTAAGGATGGGAAAAGTGGTGAGAAACATCAGTTTCTGAGAAATTTTCTGATCAAACTCTCTAGCTCTTCTAGCTATATACCATATGCTTGTCTTCTGGAATCAGTATCTATTGCTCTCATATTATTGTGGTAACTCATGTTCTGTGAAGTTGTATCACCTCATTTCAATAAATTCTTTCCTAGGAGGAAGTTTTATCTTAACTTCTTTTACCACACTAAGGCAATTAAAAGATGCTTACTCCTTGAAAGTAGATAGCATATTCAAAAGCAGAGACATTACTTTGCCAATTAAGGTCCATCTAGTCAAGGCTATGGTTTTTCAAGTGGTCATGTATGGATGTGAGAGTTGGACTGTGAAGAAGGCTGAGCGCCGAAGAATTGATGCTTTTGAACTGTGGTGTTGGAGAAGACTCTTGAGAGTCCCTTGGACTGCAAGGAGATCCAACCAGTCCATTCTGAAGGAGATCAGCCCTGGGATTTCTTTGGAAGGAATGATTCTAAAGCTGAAACTCCAGTACTTTGGGCACCTCATGCGAAGAGCTGACTCATTGGAAAAGACTCTGATGCTGGGAGGGATTGGGGGCAGGAGGAGAAGGGGACAGCAAAGGATGAGATGGCTGGATGGCATCACTGACTCGATGGACGTGAGTCTGAGTGAACTCTGGGAGTTGGTGATGGACAGGGAGGCCTGGTGTGCTGCGATCCATGGGGTTGCAAAGAGTCGGACATGACTGAGTGACTGAACTGAACTGAACTGACTGAAGGCAATTGTTACCCATCACCTGCTCTGTCCAAAAAAAAATATTGAAAATTAAAATAACTTTTTATGTAATCACATTTATTGAGGCATACATTTTAAAAACATTAAATGCACACCTTAAAGAATATAATTTGATAACTTCTGGAAAATTATATATGGTCATGTAATGAATACTGAAACACTAAGAATATTTTCATCATACCAGATGTGCCTTTTGTGATCAATCACTACTCTTCAACATAAGAAATCACTGATCAGTTTTAAATCATTATTCACTAGTTTTGTCTGTTTTAGAAAGTTCTATAGTATGCACTCCTTTTAATCTAGTTTATTTTGCAAAGCACAATGTTCTTCAGGAATGTCCATATTGTATGTCAGTAACTCATCAATGAAACTATTTTTAAAAATTGGAGATGTTTTTCATACCATCAAAATATCCATAGATACTAGATTATGCTCATTTCCCCTCTATCATTCTAAGAGCACTTTTTCAAGATACTAAAAGAAGCAATCTTCTAAAGTATTAGAGAATATAGCATATTACTACTTTTCCTCATTCTTTTTCCTGTATTTGTTCCAAGATGAAGTAAAAAAGAAACTGTATGTCCAACACATGCTATTATTTGATTGACCTGAGTAAGGTTCATTTACACCAAAGGCATAGATTTGCATATGTGTAAATATATCTTTCTTTCACTGTGAACTCATTGTTATCTTATACTGATTCAATATTGAAAATTCTGAAATGTATAATACTTTGCACCTCACAAAAAGATTTTGGTAAGAAATCTACATCCATCACATTTCAAAATGAAAATCTTGGCTGTGATTGTTTCTTCAATCAATGGCTGAGAGAACAATAGGTTAATTTCACATTGGGCACTATTTCAGAGGGACACCAATGAAGCCACTGTTTTTTAAATGTGAGGTAGCTGCAGAGTTTTATGTGCATTGGCCTAGGAAATAAGTGACCCGGATTATAGACTCAGTCTTTCTAATATTTACTAACTAGGTAAAATTGAGAAAGTCAGTTAAACTCTCTAATTTAAAAAATATATACATTTATTTTATTTTAATTGGAGGATAATTGTTTACAATATGGTGATGGTTTTTGCCATACATCAATATGAACTGGCCATAGGTATACATGTGTCCCCTCCATCTTGATTCCCCCCTCCTCACTCCACACCTTATCCCTCTAGGTTGTCAGAGAGCACTGGCTTTTGGTGCCCTGCTTCATACACCAAAATCACACTGGTTATCTGTTTTACATATTGTAATGTGTATGTTTCACTGCTATTCATCAAATCATCCCACCGCTTCTCCCATTGAGTCCAAATGTCTGTTCTTTATGTCTGTGTCTTCTTTGTTGCCCTGTACATAGGATTGTTGGTACCATCTTTCTAGATTCCAGGTATATGCATTAATTTTTGTCTTCTTTCTGACTTACTTCACTTCATATAATAGGCTCTATATTCACCAACCTTATTAGAACTGACTCATATTGTTACTTTTTACAGCTGAGTAATATTCCATTGTATATATGTACCCCAACTTCCTTACCCATTCATCTACAGATGGACATCTGTGCTGCATCCATGTCCTAGCTTTTGTAAATAGTGCTGCAATGAACACTAGGGTATGTGTGTCTTTTTCAATTTTGGTTTCCAAAGATGCCCAATAATGGGATTGTTGGGTCTTAAATAGATGGTGGAGGTGATGCAATTCCAGTTGAGCTATTTCAAATCCTGAAAGATGATGCTGTGAAAGTGCTGCAGTCAATATGCCAGCGAATTTGGAAAACTCAGCAGTGGCCAAAGGACTGGGAAAGGTCAGTTTTCATTCCAATCCCAAAGAAAGGCAATGCCAAAGAATGCTCAAACTACCACACAATTGCACTCATCTCACATGCTAGTAAAGTAATGCTCAAAATTCTCCAAGCCATGCTTCATCAATACATGAAACATGAAATTCCAGATGTTCAAGCTGGTTTTAGAAAAGGCTATGAGGTACCATTTCACGCCAGTCAGAATGGCTGCGATCCAAAAGTCTATAAGTAATAAATGCTGGAGAGGATGTGGAGAAAAGGAAACCCTCTTACACTGTTGGTGGGAATGCAAACTATTACAGCCACTATGGAGAACAGTGTGGAGATTCCTTAAAAAACTGGAAATAGAACTGCCTTATGATCCAGCAATCCCACTGCTGGGCATACACACTGAGGAAACCAGAAGGGAAAGAGACACGTGTACCCCAATGTTCATCACAGCACTGTTTATAATAGCCAGGACATGGAAGCAACCTAGATGTCCATCAGCAGATGAATGGTTAAGAAAGCAGTGGTACATATACACAATGGAGTATTACTCAGCCATTAAAAAGAATACATTTGAATCAGTTCTAATGAGGTGGATGAAATTGGAGCCTATTATACAGAGTGAAGTAAGCCAGAAAGAAAAACACCAATACAGTATACTAACACATATATATGGAATTTAGAAAGATGGTAACAATAACCCTGTATACGAGACAGCAAAAGAGACACTGACGTATAGAACAGTCTTTTGGAATCTGTAGGAGAGGGTGAGATGATTTGGGAGAATGGCATTGAAATATGTATAATATCATATATGAAATGAGCCGCCAGTCCAAGTTCAATGCACAATACTGGATGCTTGGGGCTGGTGCACTGGGACGACCCAGAGGGATGGTAAGGGGAGGGAGGAGGGAGGAGGGTTCAGGATGGGGAACACATGTATGTCTGTGGTGGATTCATTTCGATTTATGGCAGAACCAATACAATATTGTAAAATTTAAAAATAAAATAAAATTTTAAAAATAAATAAATAAATAAAAATTAAAAAAAAAAAAAAGAAAAGGCAGAGGAACCAGAGATCAAATTTGATCATCACTGGATCATCAAAAAAGCAAGATAGTTCCAGAAAAACATCTATTTCTGCTTTATTGACTATGCTAAGGCCTTTGACTGTGTGGATCACAATAAACTGTGGAAAATTTTGAAAGAGATGGGAATACCAGACCACCTGACCTGCCTCTTGAGAAACCTGTATGCAGGTCAGGAAGCAACAGTTAGAACTGAACATGGAACAACAGACTGGTTCCAAATAGGAAAAGGAGTACGTCAAGGCTGTATATTGTTACTCGGCTTATTTAAATTTTATGCAGAGTACATCATGAGAAACACTGGGCTGGAAGAAGCACAAGCTGGAATCAAGATTTTTGGGAGAAATATCAACAACTTCAGATATGCAGATGACACCACCCTTATGGCAGAAAGTGAAGAGGAACTAAAAAGCCTCTTGATGAAAGTGAAAGAGGAGAGTGAAAAAGTTGGCTTAAATCTCAACATTCAGAAAACGAAGATCATGGCGTCTGGTCTCATCAGTTCATGGGAAATAGATGGAGAAACAGTGGAACCAAGGTCAGGCTTTATTTTTGAGGCTCCAAAATCACTGCAGATGGTGACTGCTGCCATGAAATTAAAAGATGTTTACTCCTTTGAAGGAAAGTTATGACCAAACTAGATAGCATATTCAAAAGCAAAGACATTACTTTGCCAACAAAGGTCCATCTAGTCAAGGCTATGGTTTTTCCAGTGGTCATGTATGGATGTGAGAGTTGGACTGTGAAGAAGGCTGAGTGCCAAAGAATTGATGCTTTTGAACTGTGGTGTTGGAGAAGACTCTTGAGAGTCCCTTGGACTGCAAGGAGATCCAACCAGTCCATTCTAAAGGCGATCAGCCATGGGTGTTCTTTGTAAGGAATGATGCTAAAGCTGAAACTCCAGTACTTTGGCCACCTCATGTGAATAGTTGACTCATTGGAAAAGACTCTGATGCTGGGAGGGATTGGGGGCAGGAGGAGAAGGGGACTACAGAGCATGAGATGGCTGGATGGCATCACTGACTCGATGGATGTGAGTTTGAGTGAACTCTTGGAGTTGGTGATGGACAGGGAGGCCTGGCATGCTGCGATGCATGGGGTTGCAAAGAGTTGGACACGACTGAGCTGAACTGAAATAGATGGTAAAGTATATGGGCCATTAATTTGACTCTCTAGAATTTTTATTTTGACTTTTCATGTTTTGATAAAATTTATTTTTCTAGAGAGATTTATATAGAGAACAAACTAAAAATATTTTCTTGATAGAAAATGGTGGTAGGTGAAAAGGATCAGCCTCATATGCAAGAAAGGAATAATTTATTCAGGGTTAAAAATGTTACAAATTTAAAAATGATGGATAAAAACAAAATAGCCTAAACATGTGAATAATAGAATTTCCTTTATACCTTGGCTAAGTTTCTAGGAAACAATTTAAAGAATAATTGAAATTATTTGAATTGAACTACAAATGACCACATAACTGTTACAGATTAATAAGATTTTAAATTATGAATTTCTTTTTACCATTAGATTAATTCTTAACTTTAATAATAAAACCCTATTTTTTGAAAATACAGGGAACTATATTTTATGTTTTTTATTTAAACTCAGCTTTGCAGTATTATATTGAAATGATAGTCTACAACAATAGGTAATACCTACCTCTAAAATCAGTTTTCTGAAATTTGATGTTTTTATGATTAAAGCAGGCCCAGTAGCTGAGTGTCACTTAATAGTGAAATGATTCTGAAGAAAATGATTCTGCAAATTCATTTTATTTAGAAGAAAATTTATTTTGGTTGAAGGCAGTGAATATTTCCCAGATAAAATTCATTTCCCTGACAGATAAGAAGAAAGTATCTTACTCTACCTAATTTGCCATAGGACCATTTATTTATGTATTGATTTTTACATTTTTCTTACATTACTTTATATTTGTTAGTACATTATGAATAAGTAATGAAATTCAGTTTATAAAACTTACATATAAAGTTATTGCTCCTAAGTAGGTTAAATTTGCATTTTTTAATTATTCAGGTTGCTTACAAATGTAAATGGTGTTTTAAGCATTAATGATATTGATATGACTACAGTGTAAATTTTTTCCAAAGAAAACATCCCATTTATTTATAGGGTAAGAAATGAGTGCTCTCAAAGAGTTTGTGAGTACTTAAAATGTAAAGATCTCAAGTGTACATGTAAAAGATTTATCAAGTATATCTTATAAGAGATGGATGCGTAAACACTTCACAGAGAATTATTTACTTGAATAATTATTTCATTTCTTTATTTCAATAAATTAAAACTCTTTTCTGTCTAAATGATGGTTCCTTAGAAAGGCAATTTGGCCATTGAATAACATTTGCATAACAAAGAAATTACTCTAGTAAAGTAAATTAAATACTCCCAAATGGGATTTCCTTATATCAGATTTGTAATTTAGCATTTCACTCCAGCTGCAGTCTGTCAAGAAGAAACTACAGAAAGCAAGATTATCTGAGTAGATACCAGTTAAGTGACTAATACAGTGGTCCAGTTAAAAGATGATCAATTAAACTATTATTGTGGTAATAGAAATAACAATGTGTGTAGATTAAAAAGATGACCTGGGAATAAATTCACACTACTTGTGATATTAGAGAAGACTTAAAAAGGAAGATTTAAAAGAATACATGCAGATGTCTGACTTTGGCAATAAAGTGATATCACTCTCTGATTTAGTAAATATGGAGAAATACTAGGTTTTGGGGCACAGTTGTGTTCTGATTCAAGACTTGTTGAATTTAAAGTATTTTTGAAACTTCAAGGAAATGTGTCTAGTTTCCAAAGAAGAGTTTGGACCTATTGATGGATGTGTGAGACACATGTGTATGGATTAAATTACCTAGGAAAATAATATGAAAGAGTTAGATATAGGACCCACAGAAATATTTTGAAGAACTAACTGAAATATTTATCAAAAGCCAAGTGGAGAAAGAGTAAGAGGTAAAGAAGATGGAGAACAAATAGCCAGAGAGGAAAGAGACACTTCAAGAATTCAAAACTATGCATAGTAGGAATAAAGACAAATATAAATAAAAAGTAAATCTTCTAATAAAGGCATAGTTGAAACACTGATCACTGAATCATCACTACTACCAAATCAGTAGAAATAACGGTGCCACTGGAAGCATAGAATCCTATGAAGGGGAGGTCACATTTGAGTTTAGGTATTAAATATGAGCAGCAGTCTGCCTGCATAACAAGATGAGAAAGCAGTTTAGGAGGAGAGAACAGCATGTGCAAGTGCGAGTGTACATGCTAAGCCATATCCTACTCTTTGCAACTCCATGGACTGTAGCCCACCAGGCTCTTCTGTCTGTGGAATTCTTCAGGCAAGAAGAATGGGTTGTTGTTTCCTCTTTCAGGGAATCGTCGAAACCTAGTGATCTGACTCACTTCTCCTGTGTCTCCTGAATTGCAGGCTGATTCTTTACCACTGTGTCACCTGGGAAGCCCTGCATGTGCAAGGGCACAGACTAGAAAAGGACAAGATCCAGACACACACTGATGACAAGAGATGCAATTTGAGTTTAGGTTACAGAGAATAAGGTCATAGAAGGGCCTGTTAATGAAAACTTAGTTAGTCTAAGAAAGAAATGAACAGATTTATTTGAGCCAAATTTGAGGATTATAACTCAGGAATAGCATCTCAGAAAGCTCTGAGAACTGGTCTATCTATTAGAAGCCAAGGCACAATTAAATAAGCTTTTTTGAGACAGAGGATCATACATCAAACTACTGACAGTTTGTATAATCCTCTAAGTCTCATCATTGTGGGTCATGTGACCCTTTACAAGATCAAGAAGAAATGATATCTTTTGAGGAGTGTCTTGTTGATGCTAGAGGATGTTGCTGTTTATGGCTGACCATGTATTTCCCTTGATGGGGAAGGTTTGGTCAATACATAATACAGACACACATGCATGGTGTGTGGAAAGAAGAAGCCAAAGGGCAGAAAAAAATTTTTGATTAAATTTCTCTTGTCTGGCTATAAAATATGACTTTTATTTAACACAATCTACCATCAAAGTGATGGTAAAATTTTAGCACCTAAATCCATTACTTCCTTCTTTGTCTTCTAACACAATATATGCAGTTAACAGAGTGATGACTCCCACTTTCTTGTTTGCCTTTAAATAAAATTTCCACACTTCATCCGAAATACAGTATCTTGAAAATATCAATCATGTACCATAGCACTGATATATAGCATAGACTAGATTGTTGTCCATGATCAACTACCATTGCAAAATTTAGCATCTTCATATCTATTTAAATTTAGCCAGATAGAGGCTTTTCAAATCCTTATTTTCTCCACGTTATATTAAAGACTATTATTTATCTTCTTGCTTGCAGAGTAAATTAAGTCTTCAATCCATTGTTTCCCACTTAGCATGAAACCCAGCAGTTTAAATGTGTTTCTGAAATTATTTTCAAATACAGTGACAAGAAATAAAAATCAAATCCATAGTTTATGGATATTAAAAATGCATACAAAATATATGTAATAATTAGTTACCAACATATGAAGATATAGCTCATTAAGAGCTTCTGGAAAATAACCTGCTCAGAAATAATTCACTTTAATATATTACTGATTTTTAAAATGTTTCCTTTCTCATTCTTTATTAATGGGAATATTTGCATTCAAATAGAGATCATTTGTTTTTGAAATTCATCTGCTCCTGCTGCTTATTCCCCACCTACTATTTAATCCGCAGTTTATAGCACAAGCACTATTGTAGTGAAAATGATTAGGATGTCACTAAAGTTTATGCCTTCAGGTGAGAAATATGGTAAATTTTGAGTGCAGCATAACTGGGAAACTAATGTTGTGTTCATTCAAAGTGTTTCAAATTAAAATGAGCAAGGACTGAGAGATTTAAAGAAAACGATATGTTGTTTTATCCTAACTGAAATATCTCTTTATGGTCTGTAACTTTTCACAACATGCCACCTGTTCTCCAGAAATATAATCATAATATGATAGACATGTTAAAATAATTGCCTTAGAAAACTCAAATTGCAGAGCTAGGAGATCAACATGTTGACAATAGCATTCTATGAATCTATTGTACATATCAATCCCTGTTTATGGGATTGAGAGTTACTATTTACTAGAGGTGAGTGTAAGTTAAAGTAATACTTCATAGCATTGATATATAGAGGCTTTATGTATTACATATTTGTCAGACATATTTGTAGACTGTTACACTTCTGTTCCTCTAATTGGTGAAGATTTAAGTTCATCAAGAGGAAAATGCGACTAGAGCTTTATGTTGCATTCAGTTCAGTTGCTCAGTCATGTCTGACTCTTTGTGACTCTGTAAACCACAGCACGCCAGTCCTCCCTGTCCATCACCAACTGCTGGAGTCTACCCAAACCCATGTCCATTGAGTCGGTGATGCTAGCCAACCATCTCATCCTTTGTCATCCCCTTCTCCTACTGCCCTCAATCTTTCCCAGCATCAGGGACTTTTCAATTGAGTCAGCTCTTCACATCAGGTGGCCAAAGTATTGGAGTTTCAGCTTCAACATCAGTCCTTCCAATGAACACCCAGGGCTGATCTTTAGGATGGACTGGTTGGATCTCCTTGCAGTCCAAGGGACTCTCAAGAGTCTTCTCCAACACCACAGTCGAAAATCATCAATTCTTCGGCACTCACCTTTCCTTATAGTCCAACTCTCACATCCGTACATGACTACTGGGAAAACCATACCCTTGACTAGATGGTCCTTTGTAGAAAAAGTAATGTCTCTGCTTTTTAATATGCTGTCTAGGTTGGCCATAACTTTCCTTCCAAGGAGTAAGCATCTTTTATTTATTTATTTATTTTTAAATTTTATTTTATTTTTAAAACTTTACAATATTGTATTAGTTTTGCCAAATATCGAAATGAATCCGCCACAGGTATACCTGTGTTCCCCATCCTGAACCCTCCTCCCTCCTCCCTCCCCATACCCTCCCTCTGGGTCGTCCCAGTGCACCAGCCCCAAGATGGATGAAACTGGAACCTATTATACAGAGTGAAGTAAGCCAGAAAGAAAAACACCAATACAGTCTACTAACGCATATATATGGAATTTAGAAAGATGGTAACAATAACCCTGTGTACGAGACAGCAAAAGAGACACTGAGGTATAGATCAGTCTTATGGACTCTGTGGGAGAGGGAGAGGGAGGGGAGATTTGGGAAAATAGCATTGAAACATGTATAATATCATGTATGAAATGAGTCACCAGTCCAGGTTCGATGCATCTTTTAATTTCATGGCTGCAATCCCCATCTGTAGTGATTTTGGAGCCCAGAAAAATAAAGTCTGTCTCTGTTTCCACTGTTTCCCCCATCTATTTCCCATGAAGTGATGGGACTGGATGCCATGATCTTAGTTTTCTGAATGTTGAGCTTTAAGCCAACTTTTTTACTCTCCTCTTTCATTTTTATCAAGAGGCTCTTTAGTTCTTCTTCACTTTCTGCCATAAGGGTGGTGTTATCTGCATATCTGAGGTTATTGATATTTCTCCCGGCAATCTTGATTCCAGCTAGATTCCTCTAGCCCAGCATTTCTCATGATGTACTCTGCATATAAGTTAAATGAGCAGGGTGACAATATACAGCTTTGACATACTCCTTTTCCTATTTGTAACCAGTCTGTTGTTCCATGTCCATTGCCTTATGACAAAACCAAATGTTATATTGTGTTCTATTTCAAGTGCAAAATTACTAATCTAATGAAAAAGCTCTAGTCCTAAGCAATATGCTCTTAGCGTTACTGTTGAATACATTGGAAATGCCCTCATTAATATTATCTGGCAAGAGAAATGAAAGCTAAGAGCTTTTCCTTAAAATTCTGATCAAGTGTATTGTTCAGAAAATAAATTAACAAAACAAAGTATATTTATGCTAAGGTAAATAGAAAGAAAGTGTTGGTAGGTGGAGCACATTTGAAATTTGAAGTAGCAGAGGTTAGAAAGTAGATTTAATAAATCTCCAGGTTTAGATAAGAAGGGTAGAGTATTTTCAAGGGCAGGGGAAAAAAAAGAAGTTCTGTTTGTAATCAGTTCTCAAAATTCGGTAATTCTTCTTTTATGTAAGAAAAATTCAGTTTACTTTGGCTCATTCAGAAAGAGAACAGTATTCCCAATTGGTTGGTTGTATAGGTCACACATTCAGCAGTAAATCCATTCTCTCTCTCTTTCTCTCAGTACGGTCCCCTTTGATAAAAAAT
This sequence comes from Bos indicus x Bos taurus, assembly GCF_003369695.1. Classification (NCBI taxonomy): domain Eukaryota; kingdom Metazoa; phylum Chordata; class Mammalia; order Artiodactyla; family Bovidae; genus Bos; species Bos indicus x Bos taurus. Next base: position 32,691 of record NW_020867157.1, read on the forward strand.
TTTTATCTTCCCTTACATTGGAAGAAGTTATCTTTAAGTAGATTATTTTTACTTTAATGTGCACTCCAAAAACAGACAATTTCTCTTCTAAGATTATTGTAAAATAGTGTTTTTTCAAACTGTGATGTAAAGCTTTAAATCAAATTAATAGATCTTGACCAATATTTTAGGTAATTAGATTAAATGAAATAAAATACAAAGGAAATATCAGGTTGTATCATAAATAATCAGGATAGTTATTATACCATGAATATTTTGTTTCAGCTTTTGCATGTAAGTTTGTATGTATGTGTTGGGACTCATAGTATATATTATTTTTATTACAGGTCATGATCAATGTTTGAAAGACATTGGTATATAAAATTATATGCAAATGTTTTAAACATAAAGTATTGTTTGAAATGGCGATAATTGTAAATAATCCAAATATTTTTAAATAAAATGATGGATAAATATATTTTTCATATAATTGAGTGCTACTCTGTTCTTAAGATAGATATAGGTTCAAAGAAAATAATACTTCATAATGTAACATTAAATGAGAAAATAAAGAAAATTAAAAAAAATCAACATTTATGTAAAATTTAACATAAATATAACAATTCTATATACTGTGTATATGTGTATGTAAAAAGTGAAAGTGTTAATCACTCAGTCATGTCTGACTTTTTGCCACACCATGAACTGTAGCTCTCCAGGCTCTATGTCCATGAAATTCTCCAGGCCAGAATACTGGAGTGGATAGCCATTCTCTTCTCCAGGGGATCTTCCCAACCTGGGACTGAACCCAGGTTCCCTTCACTGAGGCAGATTTTTTACCATCTGAGTATATGTGTGTGTGTATATGTATATGTGTGTGTGTATATGTATGTGTCTGTATGTGTGTGTGTGTGTAAAATTGGGAGGTTTAAATACCTAATTCATAATGGCAGTTTGCTTAAAGGAAAATTGGTCCCTAGTGAGATTGGAAAGGATACAGAGAAGACTTCTACTGTTTCTGTTATCTATGATGTTTGAAAATAAAGGCATGTAAAATATAAAATATTAATATTAGACAAAGCTAGCTGCTATGTGTCATACATACACTATATATTTTTGTATTATATTATCTTGTATAGGTATAAATTTTACTTGAAATAGTTTGTATGAAAAATGTTAGAAAATAAGAATGTAGCAAAGACATAGGGAAGACGGATTATTGGCAGTTACATGGCATTCAACACCTAAGTTGTGCCTTTCAATGCACAATCTTGACTCTTATTGACTTCAAGAGAAAGCATATACTCAAACCTCAAGGAAAGTTTTATTTCTAGGAAGTAAGATACTTATGTCGAATAATAGAAAATTATTCTCTTAGAGAATAGCATAGAAGTCAGGGTGACAGCTGAATAGCCTGCTTTTTGTTTTCTAATAGTTTTGAGATTACACTAAACATCTATATTTTTAGAGACAGAAAATTTGGTGACTATGTGTTAACGCCTAGGGAATATCATCAGTGGAAGAGATATATATGAAACACATTTAAGGGAGGTGGAATGTGACTGCAATTAGGTTGAAATAGGTTCATTTCAGACCAAGTGTGAGGATATCAGAGAATCTATACTCTTTTATACATTACGCTTTGCACACATTTATACATTTATGCTTTACAGTTGGTGAGGATATTTGGGAAAAAAAGAGTTACTTCATTTTTTTTTCTTTCCTCTACAAAATTCTAGACGTGATTATGCACATATGGCAAAACAAAAAGGAACATTATTTGGACAAATGTAAAATCCTAGGAAAGAAAGATTAAAATAAGGTCTCAGTGGAGTTAATCTTAATATTCAGTGGATTTATAAACGTAATGTGTGTGCACCCACATTTATTCACTTTTTCTACCACACACAAAGATACAGATACATGTAAAAGATGTCTTTTACAAAAGTGCTTTAGCATAATCTCTTCAAAGTGACCATCGCTAGGTTTAATAAAATGAAGGGGTAAATGGAATGCCTCCAACAATTTCTCTAAGATCTTTTGTATAATTTTAAGAAATTTATTAGAAAATTGTATTGCCCTGTATCTCTATTCTCACTCAGTCAATGCTAGGAAAATTTGTATCAAATTTCTGATTTGTCTGATATATTGCAACTGGGATATGAATTCTGTTTTGTTGGCCGCAGTGCATGTCATAGAGTATCCTCGTTTCCCGAACCAGGGATCAAACAAGTGGCCCCTGCAGCGGAAATGTGGAGTCTTAACCTATGGACCACAAGGGAAGTCCTAAGATGTGAACTGAATCAATAAATGTTCTAACATAACAGATGGATCCTCTTTCTTTGGTAGTATGTACACAGAAGACATCTAGAAATAAGATAGCCCTATAAATCTTATGGGAGAAATTTGCTGTTAAAATTAAAATCTATATGGTATGTGGGGGAAAAAAAAAATCTGTGATTTTTTTTTTTTTTAATGGTGGTAGGAGTTACTAATCCTGATGTCTGAAATCACTCTTTTTAGACTGTTTATAATATGAATCCATGATCAGGAAAGTTCAAGAACTAGATCCACGCCTTTGTTCTAAAATAAGAAAAGATCTCGTTTAGTAGGCAAAGGGTTTCCCAGGTGGCTCAGTGGTAGAGAATCCACCTACCAATGCAGGAAAGGCAGCTTCAAGTCCTGTATCAAGAATATCTCCTGGAGAAGGACATAGTAACTCATTCTAGTAATCTTGCCTGGGAAATCCCAAAGACAGAAGAGCCTGGCAGGCTATAGTCCATGGGGTTGCAAAGCCTCAGGCGTGACATAGTGGCTAAACAACAACAACAAAAAGGAAAACTTGTACCCTTAAACTTTCTCCTAAATCAGAAATGAGGGTTTTAGGAAACATCAAAGCTTTTGTATTCATGGAAAAAGATGGAGAAGTATTTAAATCAACACATGGTCCTTGTACATGGAAACTTGATTACATCATTGCCCTTTATGTCATTGAGCTGTGATTGCTTTTTTTTTTTTTAAATGGATAGAAAACTTACCATTTATTCACTTTTTCCACCACCTCTGTAGGTAATTTCATCCACATTCATAGTACCATCTTGAAGGTGCCTATTTCAAAATATGAATGTCCTGCCCAGAGTTACTTTAATGCCAGATATTCACATTCAGCTGTCTCCTTGATATCTTTACTTACAGATCTCATAAAATTCAAAATATATGTTTGAAATCAAACTCTTCAATATTTCAAGCAAACACATACACATGGATAAAGACATACCTGTTTACCTCTAAGCCTTCACGAGTAAATAATACCACTTCCTGTGCTAAAAGCTGGAAACATAAAAATTCTTTTTATCTCATTCTGCACAGGCAACGCATCAGTAGTTTATACAGATTCTATCCCTAAAATTGGTTTCAGCTTTACAACTGTCCATTTCCACTGTCAGGTGCAGGAGCCAGAGTCATTATGTCTCTCCAGAATAAAGCAATAATTTCCTAGTTGATTTTCCACTTAATTTTGTGCCCCCTTTAAGTGTATCCTTACCATACAAGTTAGAATTTATTTCATTAAAATATATATATCTGATTGAGTCACTCCACATGTAAAATCCTTAAATATATGCCATTGCACTTGAATCTAGTCTTTGATTCTACCCATTTTTTTTTTTTTGATTCTACCCATTTTTGATATGGGGAAAATTTTTTATCTATTTCTCTGTGCTCTAGAAACACTGGTAATTTTTTTTAAGGTTTTAGAATATAAAGCACTTTAGACCCTCCAAGCTTCTGTGTATGCTTTCTCCTTTCCCTGATCTTTTATGGCTCCACCTCATCTTTTTGGTCTCAGTGTTAATGAAATTTACTTTGATAGTCTTTGCCTAATCAGTCTATCCAAATAAAGTTCCTAATTTTTCTTAAACTCATTTCCAGCCTATCTCTCACAATATAATTATTACAATTTGTAATGATTCTATGTGTCTGTTTACATATAAATAGTTTGTGGATATGTCATCTCTCAGTAGAGTTAATCTATACAAAGATTGAAGCCATATATATTTTACTCATTCCTATGTTACCAGCTTGTAACTTAGATCCTGGCAGGAGAGTAGAGGTACAATAATTATTTGTTGAATAGGTTAAGAAATGTGTTCTTTGATGCATGATTTAATGATCTAACAATTTGTCATAAGTTTTAATTAAAAATGCATAAAACTTTGTTTGGCTAAGAGGAAACATCACTATGAACAAAGCTAATGGAGGTGATGGAATTCCAGTAGAGCTATTTCAAATCCTGAAAGATGATGCTGTGAAAGTGCTGCACTCAATATGCCAGCAAATTTGGAAACTCAGCATAATCCCAATTGCACTCATCTCACACACCAGTAAAGTAATGCTTAAAATTCTCCAAGCCAGGCTTCAGCAATACATGAACTGTGAACTTCCAGATGTTCAAGCTGGTTTTAGAAAGGCAGAGGAACCAGAGATCAAATTGCCAACATACACTGGATCATCAAAAAAGCAAGAGAGTTCCAGAAAAACATCTAATCCTGCTTTATTGACTATGCCAAAACCTTTGACTGTGTGGATCACAATAAACTGTGGAAATTCTGAAGGAGATGGGAATACCAGACCACCTGACCTGCCTCTTGAGAAACCTATATGCAGGTCAGGAAGCACCAATTAGAACTGGACATGGAACAACAGACTGGTTCCAAATAGGAAAAGGAGTATGTCAAGGCTGTATATTGTCACCCTGCTTATTTAACTTATATGCAGAGTACATCATGAGAAACACAGGGATGGAAGAAGCACAAGCTGGAATCAAGATTGCTGGTAGAAATAGCAATAACCTCAGATATGTAGATGACATCACCCTTATGGCAGAAAGTGAAGAGGAACTAAAAAGCCTTTTGATGAAAGTGAAAGTGGAGAGTGAAAAAGTTGGCTTAAAGCTCAACATTCAGAAAACAAAGATCATGGCATCTGGTCCCATCACTTCATGGAAAATAGATGGGGAAACAGTGTCAGACTTTATTTTTCTGTGCTCCAAAATCACTGCAGATGGTGACTGCAACCATGAAATTAAAAGACGCTTACTCCTTGGAAGGAAAGTTATGACCAACGTAGATAGCATATTGAAAAGCAGACACATTACTTTGCCAACAAAGGTCCATCTAGTCAAGGCTATGGTTTTTCCCCGTGGTCATATATGGATGTGAGAGTTGAACTGTGAAGAAAGCTGAGCACTGAAGAATTGGTGCTTTTGACCTGTGGTATTGGAGAAGACTCTTGAGAGTCCCTTGGACTGCAAGGAGATCCAACCAGTCCATTCTGAAGGAGATCAGCCCTGGGATTTCTTTGGAAGCAATGATGCTAAAGCTGAAACTCCAGTACTTTGGCCACCTCAAATGAAGAGTTGACTCATTGGAAAAGACTCTGATGCTGGGAGGGATTGGGGGCAGGAGGAGAAGGGGATGACAGAAGATGAGATGGCTGGATGGCATCACTCACTCGATGGACGTGAGTGTGAATGAACTCTGGGAGTTGGTGATGGTGCGATTCATGGGGTTGCAAAGAATCGGACACGACTGAGTGACTGAACTGAACTGAACTGAAGAGGAACGTATATTATTTATAATTTCTTGTTATATATTAACATAGCAGATATGTTATACAAAAAGGGAGTTTAAGATGAATTAATTTGAGTCTATAATCACTGTGCATGCAGGAGTGCTAAGCTGCTGTGGCTGTGTCTGATTCTATGCTATACTGTGGATTATACCCTGCCAGGCTCCTCTGTCCATCGATTTCTTCAGGCAAGAATATTGGAGTGGGTTGCCATGCCCTCCTCCTATAGTCACTACTGACTGCAGTATATATAGGGAAATTAGAATACATCCATGTGTGAGTACCTGGAAATTCATAAGACTAGGACCTACTGTGTATTATACATCAATAATTCAATATTTTCCATTCTTATGCAGGTTAGACTCTATCCATAGAGTGTTTAAGAATGCAAACTAGCTAAGCTAAGGGAAAGAAGGGTTCTTTAACAATGAGACAGCAACTGATTAGTGCTGATTATAACCTGCCTATTCCTCATTTTTACTTGCCTCCTAATTCCACTCCTGTACTCTAATCAGATAACAAATGTGGATCAGCCCAAAGGTGTTGGACCACATGGCTGGCAAACAACAGTAATCAATAGAAGCCTCATTATTGTTCTAGAGTAAGCTGCCTGTTGGTGGTTAACCAATTAATCTTTCCCCCAGTAATCAAGAGATAAGTAGTTTTTATTTATCCATGATTTAAGCTTATATTTGTCCTTTCCCCACACCCTCCCATTACTCCCACTTATCAATAGCTGACTGTATGTTACTGATATTTCAGTAAATTTCATTTACACAGACTCCCCAACCCTGCCTCTTTTTCTAATTAACTTTTTTTTAAATTTTATTTTATTTTTAAACTTTACATAATTGTATTAGTTTTGCCAAATATCAAAATGAATCCGCCACAGGTATACATGTGTTCCCCATCCTGAACCCACCTCCCTCCTCCCTCCTCCCTCCCCATGCCATCCCTCTGGGTCGTCCCAGTGCACTAGCCCCAAGCATCCAGTATCGTGGCATCGAACCTGGACTGGCAACTCGTTTCTTACATGATATTTTACATGTTTCAATGTCATTCTCCCAAATCTTCCCACCCTCTCCCTCTCCCACAGAGTCCATAAGACTGTTCTATACATCAGTGTCTCTTTTGCTGTCTCGTACACCGGGTTATTGTTACCATCTTTCTAAATTCCATATATATGCGTTAGTATACTGTATTTATGTTTTTCCTTCTGGCTTACTTCACTCTGTATAATAGGCTCCAGTTTCATCCACCTCATTAGAACTGATCCAAATGTATTCTTTTTAATGGCTGAGTAATACTCCATTGTGTATATGTACCACTGCTTTCTTATCCATTCATCTGCTGATGGACATCTAGGTTGCTTCCATGTCCTGGCTATTATAAACAGTGCTGCAATGAACATTGGGGTACACGTGTCTCTTTCCCTTCTGGTTTCCTCAGTGTGTATACCCAGCAGTGGGGTTGCTGGATCATAAGGCAGTTCTATTTCCAGTTTTTTAAGGAATCTCCACACTGTTCTCCATAGTGGCTGTACTAGTTTGCATTCCCATCAACAGTGTAAGAGGGTTCCCTTTTCTCCACATCCTCTCCAGCATTTATTATTTGTAGACTTTTGGATCGCAGCCATTCTGACTGTGTGAAATGGTACCTCATAGTGGTTTTGATTTGCATTTCTCTGATAATGAGTGATGTTGAGCATCTTTTCATGTGTTTGTTAGTCATCTGTATGTATCCTGGGCCATAAAGCTAGCCTTGGTAAATTCAAAAAAATAGAAATCATTCCAAGCATTTTTTCTGACCACAATGCAGTAAGATTAGATCTCAATTACAGGAGAAAAACTATTAAAATTGCAACATATGGGGGCTGAACAACACGCTGCTGAATAACCAACAAATTACAGAAGAAATCAAAAAAGAAATCAAATTTGCATAGAAACGAATGAAAATGAAAACACAACACCCAAAACCTGTGGGACACGGTAAAAGCAGTCCTAAGGGGAAAGTTCATAGCAATACAGGCACACCTCAAGAAATAAGAAAAAAGTCAAATAAATAACCTAACTCTACACCTAAAGCAACTAGAAAAGGAAGAAATGAAGAACCCCAGGGTTAGTAGAAGGAAAGAAATCTTAAAAATTAGAGCAGAAATAAATGCAAAAGAACAAAAGAGACCATAGCAAAATCAACAAAACCAAAAGCTGGTTCTTTGAAAGGATAAATAAAATTGACAAACCATTAGCCAGACTCATCAGAACAAAGGGAGAAAATCAAATCAACAAAATTAGAAACGAAAATGGAGAGATCACAACAGACAACACAGAAATACAAAGGATCATAAGAGACTACCATCAACAATTATATGCCAATAAAATGGACAACGTGGAAGAAATGGACAAATTCTTAGAAAAGTACAACTTTCCAAAACTCGACCAGGAAGAAATAGAAAATCTTAACAGACCCATCACAAGCACAGAAATTGAAATTGTAATAAAAATCTTCCAGCAAACAAAAGCCCCGGTCCAGACGGCTTCACAGCTGAATTCTACCAAAAATTTAGAGAAGAGCTAACACCTATCCTGCTCAAACTCTTCTAAAAAATTGCAGAGGAAGGTAAACTTCCAAACTAATTAGCTTTTATAACTGGTGAAACTTCACATTGCTATCAACATGTAATAGTTTTGACACCTGTCCTGGTGAATAACATGAGCTAACTCAATCCTTATTTCTTTTCACTTCTACACCTAAACCTTAATGTAAGTGATTCAGAACCTTTAGAAATGCATCAAGAATTATTCTGAGAAAATAAGAAATCATAACTCATATCTATTAGGTAACTTGTAAGAAAAATTTTTCTTGTATCCAGAGCAGAGTTTTCAGATATTGTCTCTAGATTATCTCATCGAGAATTACCTATGTTGGAAACTATAATTGGCAGTTAAAAATTCCAATTCAGTAAGCCTATTTACATAAAACTTCGTGAATTAACACTTTGTGAAGGAACTGAAGGAAATGTTGGGAGGAGTCTGATTCATCTGTTTTCTGGATCTGGCCTCAAAGTGATTACTTATTAAATGAGTCTTTCATAATAAAGTTTTTTAGAGTTAAAATTTGAACATCTTATAAATTCAAGTCTAAATTGAAGAATCTTTGAGAATTCTCATTTTGGTAGTCATAATATGTCATGCAATGCCTAACAAAGAATAAGAAGAAAATGTCCTCTTCTGCGTTCTCACTCATGGATATTTGGAATTATATTAAAGCAAGCACAAGCCAAAAATCATCATAAACACTTTCTTAATAATCGGTAATATTTTGGAAGACATAATAATACTATGTGTGCATTAAGTGTTATAGATATATAATATATATGTGTATGTGTATATATATATATATGTGTGTGTGTATATATATATATATATATATATATATATATATGCAGCTTTAGGTGGCAAAGGTGCGTTTCAGACTTATGCAGGGTGTTCCAGAGCCACTAGGCACCACACTTTTTTACTATAATGAGTAGTTGTTAATTATTAGGTTTTCTCTGTCATGTAAAAGTGCTATCATATATTACTATGAATTTCTCACCTCATCTCTCATGATCAGATAATAATTCATAATAAAATGTCTCATTGGGTTACGTTCTTGAACGATATTTAATAGAAGAATGGTTAATAACCAAAAATTACATGTCAGAGAGACTGTGTTGAAACTCCAACTATGCAGGAATCACAGTGTAATTTTTAGCAAGTTATTAACCTTTCTTATCCTTATTTTCATTAGTAAAATGGAAAGAACAATATCTCTTTTCAGGGTTGTGACAAAATTAAATACAAGAATATGTGTAAAGTACACTTTGTGGTATTTGAAAAGAGGCTAAGAAATGAGAATATTCATATCTCATTTTATAGTAAATGATAATTTAACTAAATCTGCATTTTCAGAGTTTTAGCCCAGAAATTATTGAAATATAATATTTCATAGAAACTCACTTTACAAAAAGGATAAAGTGCAGTTATTCTGACTGAAGTGGGAGTGAAAGAAAACAGAGCCCTGTCACTTTACCATTATCTTTTACCCTCAGTCCTGTGAGGCCATTGTCCATAAGAAATCTGCACTAGGAAACCCCAAGTCCAATCTGAAAAGGACTGAACTGAATGACCTCTCTTATTCTATAAACATGGTATGTCGTATAATAATTATTGAATATTGAAATAATTATTGACATATTGAAATAATTATTCCACCCTAACATTAGTTTATGATCATGCTTGTATTATCTGTGGCTGTGATGCCCTAAAGTAATAAGACAACTAAGAATTTAAGAGTATTAAAGTAAACTAGCTGATACATCAGATACCAGGAACAAAATAACCATTAGAATACAAGTGTTATCTCCCAATGAGCAATGATTGCAATGTAGAATACAATTACTTATTAATATCAATTTTATGTATGCAAAAATCAAATATTAAAGGATAGATTGATGGCAAAAGGGAAGAAAGGAAGGCAAGGAGGGAAGGAGGAGAGAGAGAGAAGGAGAAGGAGGGAAGCGGAAAACGAAGGAAGGAAAGGAAAAGAAAAAAATCATTTTTATTTCAAGTTATGTTTCATCAGATAGAATGCTGATCATGGAGCCAGAAAAACTTGGATTCAAGTTCAACTCTATATTTTAATTACACTAGACCAAGGACAACACATAGCCTCTTAGGCTCAGATTTCTCATCTATTAAATGAATGAATATGATTAGACAATTATGCCACAGAATTTGGCAAGAATCATAGAATAAATATGAAATAAATATATAATTATTTACCAAGTCTGATGGTATCTTTTTCAAAACAATTCATTCTTTCTTACAAGTTCTGATAACCATCAGCTAAAGTAATCTGATCAATACAATTTCATAAAATTTCTTAACTTATAATTGAGCCCTATAAAAGTGATAAAATAAATAAAATAGGTGTAGGTATGGTCAGGTGAATATGTTCATTGCTAAGGATGACTTAGATTTTTTTTTTTTATCATACTGCAAGGATATCCAACCAGTCCATTTTAAAGGAGATCAGCCCTGGATTTCTTTGGAAGAAATGATGCTAAAGCTGAAACTCCAGTACTTTGGCCACCTCATGCAAAGAGTTGACTGATTGGAAATACCCTGATGCTGGGAGGGATTGGGGGCAGGAGGAGAAGGGGACGACAGAGGATGAGATGGCTGGATGGCATGACTGACTCGATGGACGTGAGTCTCAGTGAACTCCGGGAGTTGGTGATGGACAGGGAGGCCTGGCGTGCTACATTCATGGGGTCGCAAAGAGTCGGACACAACTGAACAACTGAACTGAACTGAACTCACTTCTTTTAAGAATTA